>NW_005323215.1:0-1383 GCF_000412655.1 Myotis brandtii | reverse complement strand
TTACTGATAAGAAAACAGGCTCAGAAAGGGGAAGCCAGGGGAAGGGGAGCCCAGGACATCACCACTGGCTAATGGCAGGGATGGGACAGACCTTGCATCTCTAGATGTTGGTTCTAGATGCTGGGGCTGCTTTGCTGTGTTCGAGAAAAATATATTCATCAATACTTGTTAAAGATGGTAAGGCACAGACTTTATTCCATGTACCTTGAGCTCCACAATGTCTCTCATCATGTCAAGCTACCAAATGAAGATGTTTTCCTAGAGGAGATGGTGCAGGAGTTGCTGTGGACATCCAACACATGGTCTTTCCCCTTGAGAACCCAAGAAAGAGGATCAAACCCATCATGATAGGGTAGGGCCTACTGCCGTGGGATTTTTATAGTCAGGGAGAGAGATTGGGCTCAAGTCCAAAATATAGCATGAACAAGTGGGAATAGATAGTCAAGGAGCAGGGTGTGGAGGTCAGTGGAGGGAAAATTACTAAGAGATAACATTAGGGGAGAGGGGATTCTGGCTAATGTGACCTATCAGGACTTTTGCTGAAGACAGGCCAGGGGATCAGACATCACCCCGGGGGATGACAGAGGGTGAGGAAGCCAAAGGTTGGAGTTCTGATAAAACTGACTTAGCAGGGTTTTGCTAAAACTGGATTTTGTAAGTGCATCGTCCAAGTGTATAGATGAGCTAGCAGGAGGTTCGGAGCCCAACAAAAGTTTAATCTTTGTCACTTGCTCAAACATTTAGGACTGTGTTTAGAAAATTACAAACAAAAGAAGGAAAATATGCCTGTGATTTAAGAACCATGTGCTGTTTCCAGAGGACTCTTTCTTCAGGGTACAGAGAAGTAAACATTTTGTCTAAAGTGTTTCTCATGGCCCAGGAGAGGAGGCCTCGCCCCCACAAGGCTCCAGCCCACACCAGCCTGTCACTTATGCACAGACAAGGACAATAGACACCATTGCCTTTGTCCCTCATCTCCCACCTTCTAAAGTTCAGCCTTTGCCTCCCAGCCCAAACCCAAGGGACTGGGAGCTGATTTTTTTTTTGCTTTGGTTCTGATATTCAGTGTCGAGAGCCACTCGGAATGACTGGACAACTGAACCCAATAGGGGTCACCTTCCCAGTGAGGCTGCACAGATTTCTCCACCCTGTGATTCCTATCTTGTCTTTCACCTCTTGCCAATAACTCATGTTTGCTTGAGAAGGAAAGACAACTTTGCAGGCTCAAAGTTTGAAAGAGGAAGAGTTTAAATGGTCAGAGTGACTCGATGTGCTTCGTCCCTCAGTAGTGACCATTTGGGGCCTGCTTGGGATGGAAGGTTGTGTGGATCTGATTAAGAGTTGGCATGTGCCTTAGCCGGCTTGGCTCAGTGGATAGAGCGT
>NW_005323214.1:0-1383 GCF_000412655.1 Myotis brandtii | reverse complement strand
CAATCAGCTATTTTCAGTGACTGGTTATATAGTAACAGCTACTACTTAGACCAATGATGAGACGGGGAAAACCTAAATTTAGAACATTCACATTGCCGCTCAGTGATGAGACAGTACCTGTCCAACATAATTTTCATATCTATGTACCCAGACAGGGGTTTGCTTTTTTTAGTTTTCATGCTATAGAACAATGGTGAAACTTATGAAAAGCTCCTGCTGCTACTTCCGAGCTAGCTGTGTTGTAGTAAAAAAAAAAAGCTTTATAACTAAAAGGCAGGTTTGAAATTTAGTTCAGACACTTACTAACAGTTTGACATTGAGAAAGTCATTTAACCTTTAAGTTCCTGTTATGTTATTTGTAAAGTGAGAAACTTTTGGCGAGAGAAACTAAAATTTCATGAGAACCACTTTTTTTCTAGACACAATCTCTGGAGTTTTTCATACATTGCCCTATGTAATCTACACAGTAGTCCACGTATTAATGTGATTATTGCCTGCTTATAAATTTAGAAAATAATATTTCCCAAAGTTAAAACCAAATCCTAGGTCACACAGTTACTAAGAAAGTCAATCCACACTGGGGTCTGACTCTGAAACCATGCTCTTTTCTCTAAAATATGTAATAAATTATGTCTGGGTTTATTATAATTATGTCAGCAATTAAACTCTTTGTATGGGGCTCTAAATGCACTACTCTTTCTTCAAATTCCATTCCCTGATAAGATTCTATTCTATGATATTCTATAACATAGATAGTTGAGAATCTCCAAGGCAGAGGACTAAATAAATCTAAATTATTGGCAATATTATTACTTTATAACTTTCATGTACCATGGAAATTATAGTAATAATAGTCAAAGTGAAAGTTTATTGTCTGTAAATGGTTTGGACCTGTTCAACTTCTAGTCTATAAGATATTTCCTGAACTGTGGAGTTCCAAATAGCCTGTAATATTTTATTCCAATTCCCCATAGGTTCATCCTAGAACTTAAAGATTTAGAATTTAATGCTATATTGTTGGGAGCCTATTTCCTCAATTGTCCTGTACAGGTAATAGTAAATTTGTGTCAAATGATGTGCAGGTCCTCTAAAATATTGATCTTAAAACTTTCAAATTAAAACCTTTTAAAATCTATGAACTTTTTTCCTAGGGACAATGGAACAACTGCTACTGCATTTCTCATTCTTCTGTAAATAGCTAGGAAAAATGAACAGATACATGGAAAAAAGAGTGCTAGAGTTTATAAGTGTGTTGGCAAATAGAAAGGATTTGTTTTCTTATATTTGCTTCAAGAGATAATTGACTTTTGAAAGCAAAAATATATATAAAAGCCTAAGCAACCAACCGGAATGACTGGAATGACCGGTCGCTATGATGTGCAC
>NW_005323213.1:0-1383 GCF_000412655.1 Myotis brandtii | reverse complement strand
GGTCGCGACCCACAGGTTGAGAACCGCTGGTCTACAGTGAACCAACACTCATTAACAAGAACCACACACTGGCTTTCTTATGCCTGTACATACGCAAATAAAGAGAACTGATTCAGTGTGAGGTTTATCAGGCTCCAGTTTCGCCTCACCAAGTAACCGATGACAGCCCTCAACACTTTTCTGCTGAGAAAGTAATTCTACTCCTGCCTGGATCCTCTGTGTTGTCCAGGCTCTTCTCACACATGTTCCAGGTCTGCTCTGGTATGACTGCAACTTGCTTCACAGCCCCTCTACTCATCCAAATCACTCTCTCTGGAAATGACTGCCTCATGATACGGATCCCTGTTTCTCTAATCCTAGTGCTTCATGCAGCCTTTTCAAAACTCTGTCTGTTCTTGCAATCATGCTGTTGTGGGACTGTGGCATTTCCTATATATCACCATCAAGCATTTCCTAAGCAAGGTGACTTAGGACATTACCATTTAATCTCTTCTTGCATGGGATCTTATTGGTAGCATAATTATGCGATACCTCAGGAAACATTAAATGGTAATGTTCTAAGTCACTCTGCTTATAATTATAGGCAGCTCATTTATATTATATATTTAACTGAATAAATATATACCAAGAAGTTATATTAGGCTCTGAAATGATGAATGAGATGCATTCTGGCCTCAAAAATCATAGAGCTGAGAAAAGAACAACAATTAAGGAGGCGGTTTTAACCCGGTTTCTCATGTGCCGTAATGCAGAGGGCCACACGAGCTCGGGTAGCACCCAAGAGGGACACTGAACGCAGGCGTAAGAGGGGGTGCGAGGTGGCTTTCTCAAGAGGCCACACTGACTCTGATCAGCATTTCAAACAATATTCCTTGATGGAGGAAAACAAAATCCACTTTATTTCTCTCTAGCTGCTTCTCCTCTCACAGAGGTCCCACTGAACTCCCCACTCACAAACTTTCCCACCTTCCTTCCTGGCATGACATCCCATTAGAACCTAGATTCTCAGCGGATTTGGAGAGAGATTGCTGTGTAGGGAACACGCACAGTCTCAGCATTGTGTGTAAAGATTCATGTCACCAAGTCCAGCATTTGCTGGCCACTCCACACTAGCATTTAAAAAATCAAACAGCAAACACGCAAAACTTCCATGTCTTACGGAAACAGGACAGACGCGCTTTCTGTTTGCTCTGCTGCTCTCAATGGTCAGGAGCTGACAGCTGCAGCAGGAATCTCACTGTCAGTTCCTACCTTTCTCGACTCCCTATAAGAAAAGAATGGCGTCTTTACAACTCTTCTCACAAAACCTCTTGGCCCACATGAGCAAATCGAACTTTTAAAATGACTACATCTTTTAGAGGTACGTGGAGACAGAAAACATTT
>NW_005323212.1:0-1382 GCF_000412655.1 Myotis brandtii | reverse complement strand
TGGGTTGTTTTTTTGTTTGTTTTTTGTTTTTTGTGTTGATGTTTTTTTTTAAAATCATGGTATTCTTTGTCCCTCGATGTTTGGTTACCAATAACTGCGCTGGATATGCTGTTAAGTTTGCTAGGGCAATTCGTCGAGAAAAGCCACACGTATTTTATTTAGCCCAGATTTGTTCTGTTTAGTTTTTCACAGGAAGCACTGCCCACGGGGAAAAATAAACCAGAACCCAGTGCGTGGAATTCCCTCACTGTGCGCTAGTGATCGAGAAAAAAAGCTACGCGGGGAAGCAGATGAGGAGTTTGCTGCAGACCCGGAGCTGAACTGAAAACAAATTCCTTATTCAGGGAGCTGGGGATGAGTAAGAATCTACAGTGGGGGGTTTAACTTTTTACAGGAAATGAAATTAAATCAACTTGCAACATGCACACGGTAAAAGGGCTAAGTTATTCAATGACACGGTACACGCAGCACATGCATAATCACAAGGGGCGGATGAGCGATGAGCCTGACTTGATGAGACTTCGCAGGAGCCTCCACGTCACCTACCGAGTTCCTTGCAGAGGAAAGGCCTGGGCGGATGCACTCTGCCGTCACCAAGCCCGGGGAGCTGAGCTCTCAGAAGCTCGTTCTGCAGCAATCCCTCCTTGTGGTCCTTCTCTCTCTGGGCCGCCAGCCCCTCAAGAAGGCCGCTCTTCAGAATGATAACCTGTATCATTCTCCAGGCTCGGTCCAAGGAAAACAGGAAACGTGCTCTGATGCCAGGATTGTCTTTAAACAGGGAACACACCGAGATGATGTTTATGCATGACGCTGTCAGAGCAGAGCGTGGTTCCAAGGAAAGCAGCACCATTTGTTACGAGGCATACAAAGATTCAGTCTAAAAGTAGACGGTTCATGCTGCCCTTTAAAAGCATGGAGTGAGTCAACAGGAAATTATACACACATATTCTCCCTCACCCCGCCCCCGCCCCCATTTGAAAAGATTTGAAACCTGCAGACTCTGAACTTCAATGTTTTGGTGCTATGGTATCTGGTTCCACAGTGATGTCTGGGTGACATGGCTGGCGGAGACCCAAATTTCCCCCTCCTGGGACCGGGCTACAGACAGACGCCATGTTCCTACTTCTATGAAGTCTGAACTCTCATGCTCAACTGTCTGAACCTGCCTGTCCAGCCCAGTAGCCACCAGACACAGGCGGCTCCAAGCACTGGAAATGTGTGTCCAGTGTGAAGTACACACTGGATTTCAAAGATTCACTATCGACAAAAATATGTCAAATGTCTCATCCACACTTATATTCGTTACGTTTGAAGTGACCCTGTCTTAGACAGGTGTCTCATGAGATAGATTATGAAAATTCACTTCCCCTGGTTTTCTTTTT
>NW_005323211.1:0-1382 GCF_000412655.1 Myotis brandtii | reverse complement strand
GGAGGCTCATATGTTGATAACAACCGGGGCAAGTCTTTCCACCTGTCTGTCCCGTCGTCTCTTCTTACAGGAAATGGCAGGAGACAGCGTAGTTGAAATAGATCATATTTTTAAAACTGAAAGTTTTCCGGAGTAGAAGAGTGCAATGCCCTCAGTGCATTTCACGTCCTATTAGCCTCCGCTCTCACACGCGCTGCCCTTGTCTGCATGCTGCACGTATGCGTCTGCCCGCGTGGCAGCCCATTGTGCTCATGTAATTTGGGGGCCCAGTGAGTCACGTTATTAATTCATGAGCTAATGGTTGATGAGCACCGTCTGGATGGCAGGTTCTGTGAATGGGGCGGGGTGAATTGACATGGAGGTGAAGACAAACCGACCTCAGCTTTCCAGAAGTTTCCTCTGGAGTAGGAGAGATCACATCTATGGGATGGTGTCATTCTACAGGAGAACATGCCCACGGTCAGGAGAAGAAGAAGAGCCAATGTGGGGGACCACCGAGATGACCATCTCCCACCGTGTGCCGGCAGCTTGGAGCCATTGGGCCTGGGTCCCTGCAGCAGAGACGTGACGAAAAGCAGTCTGAGACAGGGACGACTCATGCAGATTCCTAGAGCCTGAGAACTTGAACCCGCAGAGATCTGGTGGAGCAGCAGGGTAGACTGGACCCCAAGGCTGAAGAGACTGCTATAGTCACATTCCAGAGCGCCCAGTGCCAATTTAAGAGTTTAGCCTGCTCTTCCATAGACAGCGGGCTCCGTGCAAGTCAGACAAACTCAGGACCACCTTCGAGTTCATTCCCTGGAGCTTCAATGCCTTTGCCTCTAAAAGGAGTAAGACTAGCCCTGGCCAGTGTGGCTCAGCCATCCAAAGGGTCGCTGGTTCAATTCCAGGTCCAGGCACATGCCCAGGTGCGGGATGTGCAGGAGGCAGTTGATCAACGTTTCGCTCTTACATCGATGTTCCTCTCTCTCCCCCTCTCCCTTCTTCTCTCTCTCAAATCAATTTTTAAAAAATCTTAAAAAAAAACCTGCCAGTAAAAGGAGGAAGACTAGATCTTATCTCAGGCTGAAATTCAGGATTTCATGAGATGATCCACATACAAGCCCAGCTCTGTGCCTGGAATGCTCCAGGTGCCAATTCCCGGGACATGTGGAGGTGCTCGGAGTGCCAGCTGCCTAGGAGGGAGGTTCTGAGCTGCCGGTTGGCCAGTCTCCACCACAGGCCTAGCAGAGAACAAGGCCAACGCCAAGGTCAATGGCGCTTAGTGAGGAGGAGACACATTCTAAACATCATCGCTCAAGCACCTGGTTCCAGCTGCACCTGAGCTGTCTGTCAACCCTCTTTCGCCTAAGCCAGCGGTTCTCAACCTGTGGGTCGCGACC
>NW_005323210.1:0-1382 GCF_000412655.1 Myotis brandtii | reverse complement strand
GGGGGGAGGGTGTTCCCAGTGGACAGAGGGGAAATCACGTCTCCAGAAGGTTGGGGAGTTGATCTGCCCAGAAGGGTGGATCCTGGGATCCCTCCTAGCTGGGCAGGTGGAATTGGGGAGGATTATGGGTCAGGGCCAGGCAGGGACATTTGAAAGACGTGAGTGCAGAGCTAAGGCCCTTTTCATTGGAGGAGGTGACATGGACCTACTGTGTGTGTGTCTCCTCCAAATTCATGTACTGAAGCCCTATCCCCACGGGGATAGGAGGAGGTGGGGCATCTGGGAGGTGATTAGGGTTGGATGAGGTCATGAGGGTGGGTACCTGTGATGGAGTTGGTGTCCTTATAAGGAGAGGAAGAGCAATCAGAGTCTCTCTCCACCATGTAAGGACGCAGTGAGAAGGTGGCCGGTCTACAGACCAGGAAGTAACCCTCACCAGGAAATGACCCCGCTGGCGGCTGGATTGTAGACTTCCAGGCTCCGGAACTTTGAGAAATAAATGTCTGTTGTTTAAGCTGCCCAATCCCTGGCATTTTGTTACGGCCGCCTGAGCAGGCTAAGATAGGAGAGGTGTGAGGGATTGGGGTAGGTAGCATGGGGATAGACAGAGCCCCCCCCAAAACAGCACACAGGAGGGATGGGGTGACCAGGGATACTTCTGACTGCCTGGGTTTGCATTTCAACTTCCAACTTCTCTCCTGACCAGCAGTGTGAGCTTGAGCATGTCTTTTCCCCACCCTCACCCCCACGCCTCAGTTTCCCCTCTGCACGTGGAGATCACAGCATCCTCTAAGCCTAGAGGATGACACGTAATGAGTCCATTCTGGTCCATACTTAGAAGACACTGGCCCATGCATAGGAACCGCCCACTAAATGGGGGCCCTTGGCTAACTTCAGACATGAATTGAAGGTCTGCTGGGGAGGGATTCAGCTCTAGGGGCGGTCCACGGCTACTGCGGTGATGGGGTGGGCTTCTCTAAGGAGGTGGCCTTTGAGCTGAGACCTGAGTGACATGAAGAAGGCTTGGGAGGCTGTAAAGGACAGTCTTCAGGCACTGCACCTGCAAGGGCTCTGAGGGGTGACAGGAGCCCCAGGAGTCCCAGGTGGCTGGAGGGGAGCGTGGGAGCATGAGCTGGGGAAGGTGGGCCTGGGCAGCTGTGGGAAGGGGTCTGGATTTTGTATTTGACTCTGGATGTGCCAGGAAGGCATTGTTTGAAGCAAGGGCATAGCTAGCTTCTGACATCATGGCTTTTTTCTTTTTTCTTTTTTTTTTTTTCAGAGATGAACAAGACATGGTTCCTGTCCCCAGGGAGAGGCTTCCTGGTGGAGGTGAGTCATTCTCTGAACTTTGAGATGTTGGTAAGCCAGGTAGGCTGGAGGGT
>NW_005323209.1:0-1382 GCF_000412655.1 Myotis brandtii | reverse complement strand
AGTATCTCTAGGTGGTAGAATTACCAGTGATTTTTGTTTTTATTCTTATCCATTAGGCTTTCTGCAATGAATTTGTGTCAATTTCATACTTGGAGAATGAGAGAAGTTAGTGTTCACCAAGAAAAAGACTCCAAAGACCTTTATCTTCTCTTACCACTTAATTTAAACTGCTAGCATAGATAGGCCTGCACTAGAACAAATGACTGACTGTTACTATAATAATAAGAGGTCAATAGCAAACATGATAGAAACCATTTGAACAATATATCTTGACTCTATATATCACAAGATTGTATGATGAGTTTAACAAAGTTCAATGACTTCTAAAATTTAAAGTAACAAAGTCTAGATTGGAGACTTGTTACTAAATTTTGTGCTGTAATATATTACAGTAGCTTCTGCTCATGTATTTTAACATGTCTTTTTGAAATTTTTGTTAAAAAGACAAATATCATGGATAACATAAGTTTGTAGGTCAGACATCCATTTCAACCTGTCATTTGCCCAAATTACAAAGCCATCATGTGTAATTTGTCTCAATTAGCAATTTTATAGTTTGTAATTAACTTTACTGTTAATTGAGTCTCTGTAATAAATGCTCAAGGAAGTGAAATGAATATGATGGAATTTTTTTAAAGAGAAAAATTTTAACTCCAGGTTTGAGTAAAGGCTGCATTGCCTTGGAAAATACTTTTTTTTCTACCCAAAATGACTTCAAGTAATTGATGGAAATTTGTATCAGATATTGTTGAAGACTGAAATTATGTATATCATTTTAGTATTGTTGTTTTTTTGTTTTTGTTTTTTGGGGTTTTTTTTACTTTTACTTTTTTTTTTCCTGTTAGAAAATACAATTTTACCTAATTTTTAAAACATTGATGTCTAGGTCATGATGTACCACTCTCCCTCAAAGATGTAATTAGGTGTATTTTCATAAAGAACTCTATTACAGTAAGAGTTTGAGGTAGCCTGTATAAATTTGTAAAGGATTAATTTTATATTATATCAGAGTCATTCACTAATGCAAATGCTAATTTGAAAGTTTGGCTTGTTGATGAATAACTGAATATTTCAGTGTAGCAGTTTGCTCTTTAGTGGTGGAGAAAAACTTTTAGTTTCAAGACTTCATTATTATGAATATTGGGAAGGGATGGGTAACATGCAATTAGAAAACAATACCAGCAAATTATCATGCTCATTCTTACATGAATATTTGAAACTCAAAAGTAATATTGTATCCTTGAATGGGTGCCAAAAGCAAACATTTAGTGGTGTAGTCTGCGTTTTTATGTTTTGTAGCAAATCCAAAGAGAGGAAAAGATTTAAAAGTATAGTCCAGAGGGGATGACAAAGACAGATTAACAGGAGAAAAGCATACAAAT
>NW_005323208.1:0-1382 GCF_000412655.1 Myotis brandtii | reverse complement strand
GATTCCTTCCTGCCAGACGCTCAAAGGAAGGCTACAAGTACTCCTCCGAGAGCCACAGTTAGTCCCTCGGCACAGAGGGCTTTGTTGAGAAAAATGAAATGTTATGCGGTTTGGACTTGTGTATAAATGCATGCTGTTGACAATGGTTTCTCCCCACACTCTATGGAAGTAATTTGTACAAAGAAGTGGCTGGAATAGTTTATTAAGTGCAAGATTCGAAGCCAGAAGCTCAAATCAGGCCTCTTCTGCTGACTTGGTATGCAGAGCTCACGTAACCATTTTCCAATCTCTTCTCTAGAAAACTGTTAGGGCTGACAACGTGATCAGTTGTGGTGGCTGGGCTTTGGGAGGGTAGAGTTTTAGAGCTCACTCTCCCAGTGCATGAGTTCCCCAAAGCCATTTCCAGATGGCATGTGGTTTTGCACTAACGCAGGCTGAAGCTCATAGCGAGTGTATGGAAGTGGTTTTGGCCAAGGCTTGAGTCATAAGACTGTGAAAGCTCAGCTCAGCCGTGCTCTGCCTTCTGGAGCCTTCCTCCGAGAAATGTGTACTTAGTGTTACTGGGGGACACTTTGTATAAACACAGAGGCCTCTGTGGCACCAGCCCCAAAGCCGTCCTAGGAGCAGACCTGCCGTCTCCCTCAGACACTTGCCCGTGGAGACCTCAGATTCTCTTCTCCCAACACAGGCTCGAAGCAGCGTCCACAAATGAGCAAAGACAAGCATCTGCTCTGAGCGAGCGGTTCAGTCTGCTGCAGATGATGGAAAATGTGCTTGAGGTTTGGAGTTGGGCAAATGTGTTTTTGTTCGCTCAGCTTCCATCATAACCACATTTGTTATCAGTAGGTATTAATAGCAGGACTTTCTCAAGACTGCCGCTCTCCTTTGCGGTGTTTTGGCTGCGAGCATTACACAGAGAAGGCTGGGAAAAGCCAGCTCTCTGCGCTGGTAATGTTGCCCTGTGGATTTTTCTGGAAGGCCTGTCTCTGGGTCTGAAATAATTTATATTTTCCTCATTTAAGAACCTAATCTAAAAGTGAACCAGAATAAAGAGCAGCTCTGTCGTCTGTCCCTGGCTTCTCAGGCATGCTATCGTGTTTGATCCGTTCAAAATGTCCCACTTTTCTGCCTTCTCTCTCCACAGATGGGCTAGGTTTTCCTCGACATCTCCTCAGCCACCATTCTGTGGCTGCGGGGTTTGCAATAATAGAAGCATCCGGTGTGAGAGCTGGAAGTGACCTCAGGGATCCTCTAGGCCAGTAGCCCTCAGACTTCACTTCTTGGAGGAGGTGACTCTGGGGTCACCAGAGGCAGGGAACATAGGAAAGAACCAAGATTATACCCCTAACACACCACACAACACACACACACCCATACCCACC
>NW_005323207.1:0-1382 GCF_000412655.1 Myotis brandtii | reverse complement strand
ACGCTGTGCTATCTTGAGAAGCTACTTAAATCTTTCCAGCCCAGTTTTCTCATCTATGAAAAGGGAGAGAGGGAGTCCTACTTTGTAATGCTGTTACAGGGATTCATTGAGGCATTCGATATGTAGTGTGAGTCGATCTAGACATAAGTCCAGGGCTGGTGGGAAACAAGATTTCTTCGTTTTCTTTAACTCATAATTTCTGACTGAACGCTTCTTCTACTGGGCTAGCAGAGATACCAAGATAAAAGCTCAATTTAATTTGTACCTGCGATCTTACTCTCACACTCTTTGGGAAATAATATCTAGTATTTGAGGATAGTATAGGGTGGTAAGATTTTGGCTGCTAGATCTTGGTGAGAGTCTTAGAGTCTTGCCCGAGGTCATAGGTGAAGGGGTTGGCGTTGGACACATCTCCGCATCAGTGTGGGGCCTTCAGATCCCGAGACTCTCAGAGGCGCTCTAATCCCCCCTCCACTGCCCAGCCGGACAGAGTACAGAGCACTGGCCATAATCTAGGTGCCACTCTCTCCAGTCCTGTTGCCTTTGTTGCTGAAAAGCAGAGGATAGGTTTTCTCTGCTCTCAGGACCCATAGAATTTTATCTCTTCCTTTGTTTCTTCCTCAAGATAAACAAAAAATTTTATTAATAAAGATTCGAGGAGTACCCTGTTTCTACTAGACATGAGTCTATAGGTACAAACACCCTTCCCTCATTACTCTCAGAAGCATCTAGCATTGGTGTGCAAATTCGGAACACAAATTACTCTCCTTAGAAGACAACAAACAGGAATTCTGTCCTTAGCCTTGAATGAAGGTTGGGAGGGGTGGGCATTAAAGGGGGCAGACTCTGGGGAAAGCAAACACCTAAATTAATACCTTAAATTACTATTCCGCATCATGTGTAAAAGCATCATCCCAATGATTCGTCAAAAGGTGTTTAAGAAGTTGGAGTTATTGCTGACCTTAGACTTGTCACGGAAAATGACCTTCCTAGCCTCTCTCTTCTGGAATGTCTTGATTCTGGGCACTCATTTTGAGATGACTGGCCTGGGATCAGAAGCCAAGTCTGTGACTATGGAACAAACAAACGTATTTGGTACAAGGTGATAGAGGGGTGGAGTGGGATCGAACTCAACATTTAGGTCTGTGTACCACGGAGTCCCACCACCAATGAGATACTCACAAGAGCACTTTCTAAGAGAAACATAAGCCAACCATGTACACCTGCTAGTATACTTTTGCTTGCTAAATTAGCTTGTGAAGGAATGCTAGCAAGGATGGCATTTTCTTTTGTGGAAAGGCTAAGGGTGATGTCTAGGAGAATAAAGATATCAGGAGCCCGATAATTACACATGACTGTGGAAAGCAGCAGCCAGAGTTCTG
>NW_005323206.1:0-1382 GCF_000412655.1 Myotis brandtii | reverse complement strand
GCTGCTTCTACTAGAAAAATAAAATAACTTCAAATCATCTGCACTGGCAGAATGCATAAACAGAAACTCAGCTCAGAGTGTATTTTAAAATCAGGTAAGAAACTTAAGAGCAGGGGCCAGCTCATCCCTCCTATATTCCTCGGTGCCATAGAAAATACTTGTAGTCATGATGTGGAGGAATTAATTGCTGCTAATACAAAAAAACTCCTGGATTGGCTAAACACTTTGAAAATCTGGACCCACGAAATAACACATGGTATGATCAAATTGGAAGCTTACCAAGAATTACAAATTATGTTCCTATTAGAAGACCGGGCAGGTAGGGATCATGTTGAAATACCTGTTTGTGGGCATTCACAGTGGTTGTTACTTAAGCAGCCTTTAGTCCTTTATATGCTCCAGAGTCTGTGCTGGTTCTTTTTCAAAGTCATCAAGAAATGTCACTGCCCCCTCCGCTGACACCCATGTCAGGACCACCCTCTGGAAGGCGTTAGCAGCGCATCCCATGGAGACACACAGCCCATGGAGAGCCGCCGTGCCCTGGTTCTTCTGTTTGCAATCCTCCCTGTCATCAGATCGGGGATGAGAAGACCTTGCTAAATCCAGCTGTGAGTTAGAGAATGGTATCAGATGCAGCTTGGCAAGGGAACACACAGGAGTTCGGAGGAGGATGTAATAAAATTGCTGTGGCTGAGGCAAATATCCTCATTCCTCTGGTTTGGAACCCACATGGGAACGATTACTTGTGTTGTTGTTTCTAGCAAGTCTTCATAGCAGTGCCCTTTCTGCTTGCACCGAACATTTGCACCTCATCTAATTGATCTGTGTGAGTGTTGTTGTTTTTCTCAATAAAAAATAAACAAAAACGGAACCTCTCTATTAGTACTTAGAGTTATATGTCTGCATTATAAAGGCACCTAGATCTCAGGGATTGCTTTGCCCCACTACTCAAGTATCTTGAAACTGAAGCCCAGAGGTGCCTTTTCAAGCTACGGAGAGAAGCACATTACAAGCTGGCTTCATTGTGTGAAGGTAGGATGAGGAGAGGACGTGCCCCCACCTCCCGCAGCTGTCATGCCATACTCCAGATTCAGGTGGTTCTGGATATTCACAGCTAGTCTTCAACAGCTGAAGAAATCACGTGTTTACAGGACGCTTTCTCGTACTGTTATTTTCTGTTCGTTTTAAAGGGAATCTGTGTTACAAAAATTTGTTACTACAAATATGGAACACACAGTGCATCGTGTCTTGCACTGACTTACCTTTTTGCAATGGGGAACGAGGAGTGACATTATACTTACTATAATTGAGCTGTACTGCCATTACAAGGGCTGTGTAGCAATGACGTCCTAAAATGGTACAATACGTATTATCTTCCATTG
>NW_005323205.1:0-1382 GCF_000412655.1 Myotis brandtii | reverse complement strand
CACACACACACACACACACATATATATATACATATACGAGAATACATACAAAATGGTACTAGGGCCAAGTACTGTGTGTGTATGTATGTTGGGTGGCACCACAGAGTTCATTTACATGAATGAGTGTTTCTCACTTGAGCTGGCTGTAGCTTCAGAGAAATGTATGATGGAGCTTAAGAATGATATTTCATATAAAAACTGTATGGATGCAGTCATTGATGATGAGCATCAATGATTAAAGGTTAAGAACAAATGATGGTCAAGGATCTTCACTTCCTGTGCTACCAAGAATAAGCCAGTTTCATTTTTTTTTTTCAGATAAAAAGCGGAGATGATAAAATTACCTTCCCCAGGATGCTGTGTAAGGATTAAGTAGTTAATACAGGTAACCCCTTAGAACAGTGTTTGCACAGAGGAAGAGTTTGGTCAATGTCTGCATTTGGAGTGACATCCTTGCCAACCATCCTACCCAATAACAAACCTCAGAACTGCATGCAACTAGTGAGTTTACTTCAATATATACATAAGGTACCATCTGATGGGAGAAAATGGAAATGAACAAATACATAATCACCATACAAGTTTTTAAATTATGCTTCCAAAAATCACCAGATATGGTAAATACACAAGTATAAACCCATCATTTTCCTTCAAATACTCAAATAAAATCAACATTAAAAAATAGTGAAACTCATGCCTGCTGTGCTTTACAGTGCATGAATTATAAAGTCAAAGCAAATGTTAATCAAAATAAAATTGTTAGAAACTTTTAATATCCTTTAGTAACCCTGTGTAAAGCCAGAATCCTTTCTGCAATTACTTTCTAAATAAAGTGGAAATATACAAATATACTTTTTAAGAAAAGTAATTTAATGTACACATAAAGAAATTTTATATACAAGGAGTGAGATTAGCTAGCAATTCAGGAATTTTTCCAAAATATTAGGTATTTCTGAAAGAACTCATAACTTTAAAAAAATCTGGAGTTAGAGTAATCTTTTTTAGAACTTCGGCTTTGGCAGGACTTCAAGTTCAGAGGTGAACATGTAAACTATTAAACGGCGTTTCTTTAATTTGCTGGAAGCAATATGTCAGTGTCCAAGCATCTGCCTGCCCTTCACAAGCCAACCTCTCAAGGATCTGCTGCAGAGGGACAGTTCCCAGAAGAAATGCAGCACCCAGAGATACAGAAGAAAAGTCAAAGCCGAGGATTCAGGAGAAAGGAATTAGCTCTACATTTTAGCCAATTTATTTCTTCTACTTAGGCAAACACAAACACAATTAATGAAGGTCTCAGGGAGAAAAAAGCAAGCTGTTTGATATAATTATAAATGATGTCAAAATGTATAATCTCTAATAATAAAAGCATAATATGCTAATTA
>NW_005323204.1:0-1382 GCF_000412655.1 Myotis brandtii | reverse complement strand
CCCTGATCTGGCTGTGAGAAATAAATATCTGTTGTTTACAAGCCACCCAGTCTATTTTGTTATAGCAGCCTGAACAGACTAAGACAGGTGCTTTGAAAAGACATTGGCACAAAAAGTTTTGAGAGAGAAATAATTTGAATTATAGCTAATATTGCAGTTACACTAAAAAGCACATTGACAAAGAAGTAGATAACAAGATACAACTAGCAAGATGCTACCAACAATTATGCTTTTAATGGATGCCTAGATGTGGCAGAGCCCTGCTGGCTGTCCTTTTCTACATTTCATGAGGACTTCAATTTATAAGTATTTATAACTGTGAAAAGAATAAACAGACTGTGAATTAAAACCCATGAAAGAAGCTGCCATTCTGACAGGGTTATACACCTGAGATCTGGGGAACTGATAGTTTGTTAATTTAATGTAGTCTCTAAAATTAATATAACCCTTTTGACTAAACCATTGAAAAATCACTGTTTCCTTGATATTACTAAACATATTTGTATCCTCAGGTTGGGAAGATTTTTGTGAAATTTAGTCATGTCAAATACTGTTTTCCCAATGTTGGTTCCTAGAATTACTTTATACTAGTACACCGTTAATTAATGTTACCTAAATAATAATTTCCCTCCCCCATTTAAAAAATATAAAGGCATATTACATACTTTACATGCACCAGATGCCCAGGTGAAGACTTTACATAAGCATCTTATTTCACCTTCACTACCCTATATGGTAGTGTTACATAGGAAAATAAACTAAGGCTTACAGAATTTAATACCTGATGCAGAGCAAAACTAGAAAGTGACCTCAAGGATTCTGATCACAGGGTATATATTCTTAATTATCATGCTACATTGTTTTATGTATGCGGAAACTAGATATGAAGAACTAAATGACTTATATGTGCTTATGTAGTAAATTAGAGATAATGTATATTTGAAATTGAAATGAAATATTATCATTCTAGCAGTCAAACCAGACTCAAATCCAGGTATTGGCCAGAACTAAGTTCTCGTCAGAAAATGAAATCCCTTAGATTGTATGCTGAACTCATCTCCTTGTAACTACAGGACTGAGGTCTCTATTTTCTTGTGGGCTGTCATCTGGGGGCTCTCAACCCAAGGA
Organism: Myotis brandtii; assembly: GCF_000412655.1. Classification (NCBI taxonomy): domain Eukaryota; kingdom Metazoa; phylum Chordata; class Mammalia; order Chiroptera; family Vespertilionidae; genus Myotis; species Myotis brandtii. The sequence goes on along the minus strand of NW_005323204.1, from coordinate 254 downwards.
GGCTGACCACAGTCCTCTGCTACCTAATCCTCTCTACAACCACCAAAAAAAGCCAGGGCTTTCAATCACAGATACAAGAAAATAGATCCTGCTAATAAGATGAATGAGCTTTAGAAGTGGACCACTTCCTAGTGGAGACTCCAGATAAGACTGTAGCCCAACTGAAAAACTGGCTGCAGCCTCATGAGACCCTGAGTTGAGGACCCACAGGTAAGCCATCCCCATCATCCATGCCCACTGTGGGACCCCTCAGC
>NW_005323203.1:0-1382 GCF_000412655.1 Myotis brandtii | reverse complement strand
TAGAATCAAAGGACAGATAAAAAGCTTCCCAGACAAGGAAAAGCTAAAGGCGTTCGTCTCCACCAAATCACTAAATCAGTATTACATGAAACGTTAGAGCAGTATATAAAGAGGCATTGTTTCTTTTTATAAACAAATATCCCATTTAGTACTGTGTTTGAGTGCTATTAAATATTTAGGAAATTAGTTGCAGAACTAATTGATTTTGGGGAAGTCTTTGTAGCCCACTCTAGAAGGTCACATGTTCAGTTTTTTAATAATAAAACAATTCTAGGTTGAGATTATTAAAATTAAATTTCCAGTTCAATCAATCAAATATTAATGTCTTAAGTAAATATGCTTAAACTGAGATGGCTCTATGGTCAGTTTTAGTGAGGAACCAGGTGATCTTTGGGGACATGGAAGGTCTTTAATGCAAGAATAATGTGAATCAAGGGAAATGTATGTGAATTATATTGGAAGAGTTGCCTGTTCTGAGATGAAATTTTCCAGTTAATTGAGTTCATTATTTGTCACATAAAGGAGATTAAGTATGTCAATACTACAGCTGGATAATAGAAGGTTTAGAGAAAAAATATGGCCAACCCTGAAGTTTGAATTTTAATTTCCAGGGGACAAGATATAAAGACAGCAAGGAAATGAGGAAATGAGGATTTTAGCATTCAGGAGTGAATATAAAAAGAAGATTGGCAGACAAAAGGGCAAAGCCAAGAACTGAAAAGGTCGGGGTAAGCTCACAGGGTACATTCCTCACTTCTTCAGGTTTATCCTCTATCTCCCCATCTTGGTAATCTCAGAACTCATTCATCATACTATCCCATTAGACTAGAGCAATTCTGTTACTGTATTTTATTAGCCAGAACATTCCTGGTAAGGAAATATTCCAAATCGCTTTGGGCAGTGGGACACATGCATTCTGCATATCAGCCAAATGTTACCTTTCTGCTAGTGTCTCTATACAAACCAGGTGTGCCAGACACTGCTATTGGCCCTGAAATCCAGTTTCTATGATAACTCCTGATATTTAGCAGACACAAGACCACCCAGAATAAACATTACTTTTCTGAGGCTCCCTTGCCATTCCTTCTGACAACATACTCATTTTGAGATTTACAAAAGACGTGGCCTCTTCCATGAAACCCACTCTGATTCATGTGTCTGAAAGGTGACTTCACCCTTCTGTGAGCTTTTATGCGACTTTATCTGCACCTCTATTACTGTCTGACGTACATTCCTTAACACGTCTACTATCTTGTAAACTTCTTGAACATATGAATTGGATTTTGTTTACTAGTATATATGATTCCTTTATATTTTATATTTTGCAAGTAGGAGTCACTCAGTCAATATAATTTTTTTGTTAAACTGTGGAAGTAGTTTCT
>NW_005323202.1:0-1382 GCF_000412655.1 Myotis brandtii | reverse complement strand
AGCCACATCCTGTACCTTATATGAGGAAAGGTTTTCAACATTGATGCTGACTGTAGTTGTGAATACAGTAAGGAGATCACAATTTTAAAAATGTGTACTGACTGGAAAAAGAATCCTACTCGTGGCCATTTATGTTATTGTTCCAGTTATAACAAAACATCCAGACAGCACAATATTTATGTATTGTGTTTTGAGTTAACATAACTTATATTTAACTTTTTTTCTATATATACCCAGTTTTCTGTTGTTTTCCCCCTAGGTTCATTTAAGTATAATTTACATACAATAACATTCTCCCAAGATAATAGAGCATTTTTATCACCCAAAATGTTCCCCTTTCCCCTTTGCAGTCAAGCCCCTTTTTCAATCCCTGGCCGAAGGCAACCATGATCTGCTTTCTGTCGCAATAGTTTGCCTTTTCCAGAATGTCATATAATTAGTATCATAAAATATTTAGTCTGTCTGTGTCTCAGTTTATTTAGTTGGAAGTTTTGAGACTCATCCATGTTGTATGATTTAATATTTGGCTCCTTTTTTATTGCTAAGTTGTAGTCCATTTTATGGATTTATCACAGTGTATTTAATCATCAGTTGATAAATATTTGGGTTGTTTCCAGTTGGGGGTTACCATGTGTAATGCAGCTATATACATTCAAGTACAAATCATTGTGTGGGTAAATGTTTTCACTGGTGTTGGGTAAATACAGGGCTGACTTCACAGGTGTGCAACACGTGCAGTTGCACTGGGCCCTGCACTTACATGTGCCCAGGCTTAGTTTAAGGTTCTACTCTGCCCTCTTGAGCAGCGGTACCATTTTACATCCCCACCAGCAAAGTATGAGAGTTCCAGTTGCTCTGCATCTTCATCCGTTTCTGTTGCTTTCTACAATAGTTATTTCTCAAACCTTTACAACTAGAGGAGAAATTAGTATGTTGTGTAGGTCTTAATGCTTATTCATGTACAGCCCCCACCCCTACCCCCACCATGTCTCCTTTGCACTTTGGCTTCCATGAGTTAATAAGAGGCTAAATAAACTGGAGGGGATAGGGATAGTAGAATTCATGAAATCATACACGCGTGGTCCTCTCTTTGTGCTCAAGCTGACATTATCACATTGTTTAATATCCACAGTTGTACATTGGGAATGTAGGTGTTGGAATGTTTTCCAAGCAAATAGACTGAAGGAATCAAACTAGTTTTTATCAGTGACCAACAACAACTCTGGAAAAGCTATTTGAGTTATTAGAATAATGTGTGTTTGCTGTATGGCTGGTTGTCTTTTAATTTCATAAATAGAGAGCTAAAAAGATAGCCTCCTTTCAGATATATAAGTACAACATAGGGAATATAGTCAATAATACAGTGGGGCCTTGACTTACGA
>NW_005323201.1:0-1382 GCF_000412655.1 Myotis brandtii | reverse complement strand
CATACTCATCCATATGATGTTTTAAACTGTAGACCCGGTGGCTGAGAACACAGCAAGTAGGAAATGGTCAATGATGAGGTGGATTAAGTTCTGCCCTTTCAAAATGCAGCCTATAGAATTTTATGAAAAGAAGCAGATCCCTATAACTTAAAGGGCAGTTTATCAAAGGAAATAGTATCCGAAATAGAGTGATATATTATGCCAAGATTAAAGTGTAGGAGGTAAGTGGAGTCTGTCTAACCCCTAACCATAGAGATATGCAGATAGTTAATGTGACTTGATCATTTTTTATCCTCTACTAGAAGAAGGAATTAATTCTGCAAGGATGTAGGAGGTAGTTTAATAGAGGGGACTTCCCTGGGGAGGGAAGTAGAGAAATTTAAGAAGATATTGCAAAAGTCTAGCTACTGATAAATAGCTTTCATGTCATAGTGATTATGAGAATCTCATAACATATTAACCCCAACATCATTCAATGATACTAAATTTGATTACTGTAAATTGTGACTAACATATCTGTGCAAAATGAAATTACAATTAAATTATTATCAAACTGAAGAATTGGAACAATTAATGAGAAACAGAACCTGACATGAAATTACCAAGAGAGAATTTGTTTTGTTACTTTATCCATACCCACATCAAAAGACAGATTTAATCTATCTTTAACATTAAAGAGCCACAGGCAATTTTAGGCTGCCAGATGAAAATACTTATCTCAGTAACTTCTTCCCATTTAATAATTCTCTCTATTCAAAGAAAAGTCTCATCACAGTTAACCTAACAGTAGTCTGCTGCAGAGAAATATCATTGACCTCTTTCTTAATCCCCAGTGGAGAAACTGGCAGATGGATCCCTTTCTTTAAAATGTGACTACTTTCTTATTTGGTAACTGTTATCCAATATTCCCTCAGCCACCTTTGATTCAGTTTCAGTAATCCAAGTTAGTCTAACCTATCCGTAGAGACCACATTTTCCAGTAGTTAATTATCTCTGTGGCTCTCAATTGAGCACACTTCAATTTTACCACATCTCTATTTTGCTCCTGAGCTCAGATTTGAACATATTATTCTAATAAGTGTTTGACCAGTGTTGAGTACAATGGGATGATCATTTTTCAATTATAGTATTTCCTGTACATGTGTGCTTTTACTGTACATTTTTCATTCACATTTTAGTGTTTGCAATTCATATTTGACTTGGGTTATCCTATGATCTCTAGATCATTTTCTATTGTAATTATAGATAATTTTAATGTATCAATCACTGAGATTTCACAATCTCTTCTGAGTAATACTTTTATATCCTTATTTTTTCTTGAACTAATTTTGTTATTTAAGATTTATGCTGAAACCGGTTTGGCTCAGTGGATAGAGCATTGG
>NW_005323200.1:0-1382 GCF_000412655.1 Myotis brandtii | reverse complement strand
CAGCTAATGCCTAGTTCTCCTCCTCAGGCCTTGCCCCAGGGAGAGACTAAGGGCAGCTCCTCCTCTGAAAATATTTAAAATGTTACATCACGTTCTTAGATTGGCCATCGTCTCTAGTGCGGATGCAGGTGATTTGGGGGACACAGTCCAGGTTTTAACATGAGTAATGTACAGTGTTTGACCAAATCTAAGCCAGACCTTCCCCCAACACTCAGTCCCAGCTTTCCATTAGTATCTCGCTGCCTTCCCCCTTTTCCAGTTCCATCCTCAGCTCCAGCATCTCCCCTCCAGCACTGCCCTGACTCAGTTTGGTCCCCATGCACAGACCCAGCCCGGGGCCAGGAAAAACACCCCACCAGGCAGCAGGAAGCAGGGTTCTACTCCTGGTATTGCCACTGACCCGGGTGTGTTCTTAGCTGGAGCCTCCCCTCTCTGGGTCTCAATTACCACCACCACCACCACTCCTCCCAGGAGGGAGGATAAAACCAGAGGACCCCTGGGACCTTTACGTTCTGCATGTAAAATTCCTGGAGTCAGTGAGTGAAGGTGGGGCCTAGAGGTCACCAAGGGGCTGATGAGAAGTCTGTACCCATTCACAGGAACCCCTAGACACGCCACTTCTCTTTATACGTCATGCACTTCACCTCTGGCCACACGACATCTCTAGTGGTTAAAAATAAAAACAAGCCAGAGCCACCAGACCCAGCTACGACAGCTCTCTAACGCAAGGGAGAAGGGGCTATTTTTGTTGCACTCACTAAGCTTGAGTCTAATCCAGGGAGCCGGTCTGACCCCAGAGATGTAGGTCAATCCTGTGGTGGCATTTGAGAGACTCATGCCAACATCACAGAGTGAGAGACGGAGCAGGGTTCATGCGTGCTCGGATGGTCAGCGAGGTTTGGTGGAGGACACCAGACCCACAGCTCACACAGCCCCCGGAGAAAGAGGGCTGCCACCACGCTGGGCGGCAGCCACACCTGTGCCTGCCACCATTGCTGTCCTGAGTCGGGGGACTTGGAACACTTGGGAGAAGCTCCACAGAGCGGCAGGGTTTGAAGATGGGGTGAGCAGCATGTCCAGAAGAGCTAAGGCGTGCTTTTGATCTTGTCACTCTCCTGCTAAGAGCCTGCCTGGGCTCCCCACTGTCGAGTAGATAAAGTCCAGACAACTTGGGCTGATGTGCAAAGACCTTTCCACGCTGACCCCGGGGTGACCCCTCCACTCCAGCATCCCAGGACTGTGCCCCGCCCGCCCCTCCCTCACATGACCTGGGCGTCAGCCTCTTGGGCGTGCTGCTCTGTAAACGTGCCAGGTTCTCTGGCTCCCCGGTGGCTCTGCACATGCCATTCCCGGTGCCTGAGGCACCCTGCCTGCCCCTCCCA
>NW_005323199.1:0-1382 GCF_000412655.1 Myotis brandtii | reverse complement strand
TGTAACCCCTTCTGTTCTTCTGTTCTCTTAAAATGGATAAAAAAATCACGATCCTAATCTGTGCTTCCTCTGTGGGTATGTTTAATTCAGTTGTCTCTGAAGGAAATAGTTTGGATTACTCCCACAATTTTGAAAGCTTATAGTCCTTGTAATTGAAGACATATGTTTCCATTTCATTAGAAAAGGATCAGAAAACACTTCTAATGCTGCCAGAAAGGCTCATTTCCAAGGGTGTGCACATGTGTGCACAGGGTCGTTTAATCTAGTTTAAATATTAGTGCTTGCATTTGGCAAAATGTAGACACAAATGCAAATCTTACAAAGATAGTTGTCAGTGTTAAAGTGGACCAAAAGTAGCCCAGAAATAAGAGTACCCAACCCTTTCCTCACAAAGCTAACTCTAAACTCTTTGATATTTGATGGAGTCTGAATACTTTCTAAATTGATTAGTTGTTAACAGATTTTATTGTTTTTATTTAATTTTAAAAATAGAGGTATACGTTCCTTAACATCTAAAAATCTTAAGTGCACAGTCCAAAGGGTCTTAACTATTGTAGAAACCTGTGTAACCACCATCCAGATCCACATGCAGAACATTTCCCTCGTCGAGCAAGCTCCTCTGTGCTTCTTTCCAGGCATTCTCTTACCCTCCTTCCCATATCCATAATAGCGTAGATTAATTTTGCATGTTCTTGGATTTCATATAAATTGAATCATATAATATATAATCTTTGGGTTTGGCTTCTTTGATCCAACATGTGTTTAAAGTTCATCCATACTGTTGTGTTTATCAGTTCATTCCTTTTTATTGCTGAGTAGTAGTCCATCATATGAATATACCATTGGCCTATTTATTTTCTTGTTGATAGCAATTTGTAATATTTCCAGTTTGGGCCATTATACATAAGGGTGAGAAAACATTCTGGAGAAAGTTATTTTATGGAACTTTCAAGATAGTGTTGGAGTGGGGGAGGGGGTGTGTCTTACACTCACCTCCCAGGACCAAGCTGGAAATACAACAAAATAAAAGAACAATCAATCATTTTGAATAACCAACTAATTGAAAAAGAGGCTGATAACCAAGGAATTACAGAAAATTCCTTCTAACCAAGGAATTACAAGACTGCATCTGCACAGTAGCTTGCATGCTATGGTAGGGATTGAGCCTCATGGTCAGCCAGATGAGGGTTGATCCCATGCATGAATGGACCAAAAGCAATCCAAATTGAAAAGGAGAAAGTAAAACTCATTATTTGCAGATGACCTCATATTGTCCATAGAAAACCCTAAAGACTCCACTACAAAGCTATATATATTATATCTAATAAATAAATTAGGCAAAGTTGCAGGGTACAAAATTAATATCCAGAAATCAGTTGCAT
>NW_005323198.1:0-1381 GCF_000412655.1 Myotis brandtii | reverse complement strand
CCCCAAACCCTAACACCACACCTGTCACCGGAAGGCTCAACCAACGCGCGCTGAATGGATCAACGCACAAATGACTGAATGAAGGGAGGTGATCTTGTCCGGTGGGGAGTCAGACATGTAATTAATCTTAACACACGTGCGGAATGCTGAGGTCCGGCTCAGCCCCCGCCAAGCCCAAACTGCTGTGAGAGCCCGAAGAGGCAGGCGGGTACCCCGTCCCACACCGCACCTCGGTTTCCCCAGCGATAGAAGGAGGGGCTTGAACAAGACGGTCCTTTCTCTAAGGACCAGGAGGAAAGAGGCGCAGGGAGTCTGTTACTTACTGCAGATGTCAGCCAGGGCCCCCAGGGCCCCCAGCAGGAGGAGGAGCGCCCCAAGGCGCCCCATGGCAGCAGCAGGTGGGTGAGCAGCAGACGGGGACCTGGACGGGGAACTCCTGGGCTGTCCTGACCACGGCTGGTCGCTGCTCCGAGAGAGGCGGGCTCTGTCACTGATTAATCTCTCCGCGTCTGGCAGCGTGCTGCGAAGTCAGCAGAGACAAAAAGGGGGCAAGGTCTGTCGCTGAGGGGAAAGGAAGGCCAAAGAGCAGAGGAAGGAAGGGCGCAGTGACCTTCCTGGAGGTAGGGGCAAGGGGGGGGGGCAGTAGGGGCGGTGTATGGGACGTTTTGAGACCAGCCACATGTGTCCTTCTGTCCGAAGAGCCCGCCAGCGGACCTGCCCAAGTCTACCTGACTGCACCTGTCGGGTACCCCCCAACTGCTCCAGCGGTGCACGGGCAGTGCGGGGGTGCCTACCTGCTGCCCCTCACAGAAGGAGCCCCTGGAAGTGCCTACACAGGCCTGGGACAGGGAGCAGAGCGGGGAGCTGCGGTGGTCACGTGACGGAGACTGCTGAAGTCAGCTGTTATCTGCCCGCCCAGAAGGGTGGGGCTGGCTGAATCGGGACCAGACAGGCTAGATTTTTTAACAACCGGAAAACTTGGAAGCACCCTGGAGACCAAACAAAACAAGTTAAGGGACAGGATTTAATCATTTGAGACACAAAGCCGTGGGCAGCGGGGCTGTTTATCAGGACTAGAAAAGTAACCTAAAAAAAAAATCTCTGCAAGGAGAGAAAAGGAAGGATTTCTCATCTGCCCGGCCCCACAGGCGGATCAGTGTACAAGAGTGAACTCTGGCCATGCTGTGTGACCTCGGCCAGGTCACTTAACCTCTCTGAGTTGGAAATACTTTCTCCTGTGTGAGGTGAAAGCGTTGGGCAACATCCTTCTAATGAAGCTCCCTTCCAGCTCAACCTGTGAAGATGTTCAGCCCTTAAAACACCTCTAATCATTTCCAAATACGCTTTTTTTTTTCAAGAAATATATTGAAATTATATTTAT
>NW_005323197.1:0-1381 GCF_000412655.1 Myotis brandtii | reverse complement strand
AGACACCAGGGGGGTGAGGGCATGAGTGGGGGGTGGGCAATGAGGGGATAAGGGCACACATGTAATACTTTAATCAATAAAAAAAATGAAATGAAAAATCCTCTTAAGAAGATAACGTAAGTCACTGAACTAAATATGAGGCAGGAGAGGGATGGCTATGTGGGAGTGTAAACAATTGTTAGCAGAGAGGTTAAGAGTCAGACTCCCTCTGAGAAGGACAACCTGAATTCAACCTGAGCCTCTCCACTTAAAAGCTGTGTGATGTGAGGACATTTGCATAGCCTTTGCATGCTTTCATTTTTGTCTATAAAATGGAATAAGTACAACATAATCTACAATTCTCAGTTCCAAAAATCTTTGAAAAATATTATTATTTTGATATAATAATAATGATTATTATTATCATAATTATCATCACCATCATCAGTATTAAACTCATGTTCTGGCCTAGTGGCTCAGTTCATCGGAGGTCCTCCCATACACCAAAAGGTTACATGTTTAATACCCAGTCAGGGCACATACCTAGGATTCTAATAAGATCCCCGATCAGTGCATGTACAGGAGGCAACCAATCGATGTTTCTTTTTCATAAAGATATTTCTCTCTCTCTCCCTTCTCTCTCTAAAATCAATTAAAAAAAAACCCAGATATCCTCAGGTGAGGATGAAAAATAAATATATTAACCCTCATATGTTTTTAGTGACCATGAAAGTGAAATATTTCACTTTAGACCCTGGCATGTAGTAAGCCTTCCTAAGTGCCAGCTATCATTAGTGCACTCTAGCAACCACAGATGTGAGAACGCTATCTTCCATTTCATATCACAATTCATTACACACTTAAGATTAATCTCCCAGCAATTCTGTAAAGTAAGTAGTATACAGATAATAATCATCAATTTACTATTGTGATCACTGAGATATGAAAGAATTAGGCAATTTTCCATGAACAAAAATTAAGTGATTTTACTTGAAATCATATTAAGTTATCTGATCTCAGTCAAATTTGTTTTTGTTTTTAATACCCAACATATTACTAAGCTTGTCCCAGAATGGTTGGTCTACAGGCATGATGAGGATGGCATTTTACATCACCAAAGTCCCACTGGCCTAAATCTCTATGGCAATAAAACAAAAGAGTTAGGAGTTGAGGATGGGATGGAGAAGGGTGGAAAGCAAGTGAGTTTCAATAAGAAATGTGTTTCCACACCTCTGTTCCCTGAGCTCTATTTCCATCTTCCTGGCCCATTCATTCATAGGCTGTTAGTGGAGCTATGGAAGTTCTTCCAGGCGTTGAATCAGCGGGCAGCAGGAGGACCCACCTTTTCTGTTTGTTTTGTTCTTTTCTCATAAGAAAAGATTGTCTTTCTCAGAAGCTCCCA
>NW_005323196.1:0-1381 GCF_000412655.1 Myotis brandtii | reverse complement strand
ATCCACTGACTTTCCCAGGGAGGCCATGTATAAGGTTGTGAATGTCAGCTTTGAAACTAGACTTCTTGGGTTTAAAGATGTCCCACTTCCTGCTACCACTGTACTTGGAGCCACCTACTTAACTTCTATAAGCCTCAGTTTCCTTATCTGCAAAATGGGAGTGGTCATATGCCCATAGGGTTATTATAGTAAAGGAGATAATCCACATGGAGGGGGATCCAGGCATTCACTAAAGGGACAAAATATTGGAAGCAAAGAGGACAATGGTATTCTAGGCAGGGTATCAAGCATGTACAAAGCCATAAAGGCAAGATGCACTCAAGAAAGAACAAGCAATGAGTATGGTTGAAGGGAACGAGACAAATATGTGATGACTTCCCTTATGTGACATTTCCCCACAATCCATGGGGCTGGTCATGAACTGATCATTTCTGTGGGTGGAGGGAGTGTCAGTGTGACCATGACATAGTATGATTTTGTGAATAAATTTGCAGACTCTTAAAAGTGGACTCCTGAGGTCCTTGATGTTACTTTACAAACTGAATTGTTCGTCCACTTATAGCATTAGGGACACTTCTTTTTCTTATTGTCCTTCTGCTATAAAAATCAGGATGTATCTAGTTATTCACAGAAGTAATAAATGCTATATCATTCTTCCTTTTAAAAAGTGTACCTGTCAGGATAGACTGGATTAGACTGCAGTCATAAAAACACCCCAAATATCAGTGGCTTACACAACGAAAGTTTACTTCTTCCTCAGGCTACATATCCATCAAAGTCAACCGGGAGCTCCCGTATTGTCACTGTCAACCTCCCACGGGAATCCAGGCTGATGGAGCACCTGCACCAGTGACCCTGTGTCGATGGCAGAGAGAAAAAAGAACAAGGTGGAGCACAGGCTGGCTCTTAAAGCTTCCACCTGGAAGTGACACATGCCACTTCTGTTCACATTTCCTTGGCCAAAATAAGTCACATGGCCACGCCTGGTGTCTGGGGGCAGTGGGAAGTATAACCCTCCAACAGGAGCACATCAGACCTCACTGAGCAGCAACGTGGCCTTTGGGACACCACACACTAAGCTGGCTGGCTTCTTCCACGTCTGTGATCATATTTCACCTACAATATGGCAGCTCTCATTTGATGTAGATACCTCCTCCAGCAGAGAGTTCAACACAGGGATTAGATTTTCCCTTTTACAAATGGATCTCTCAGCCCTGGCCGGTGTGACTCAGTTGGTTGAGCATCACCCCATGCACTGGAAGGTCACCGGTTCAATTCCCCATTGGGACAGGTGTCCAGGTTTGATTTCTGGTGGGGGGTCTGCAGGAGGCAGCTGATCAATGTTTTCCTCTCCTCTCTCTCTCTCTCTCTCTCTCTCTCT
>NW_005323195.1:0-1381 GCF_000412655.1 Myotis brandtii | reverse complement strand
GGGGTTGGGGTGGGGGAGGGTCTCTGCTCCCCCATTTGTTCTCCCTGGCGGATCACTTCAGTGAGAAGACAGAACTTGAAGAAGCCGGTGTGAGCAGCCTTACTCCTCCTGCTCATTGTCAGCAGAGCCGGCACTAGGACCCAGGTCCTCTGACTCCATATGCCCCACAGTCCCCCCTCCGGCCCCACAGTCACCTAAGCCGTCCCCTCTGAGGTTCCAGCTTCGGTGCTTTGTAGGGGGTTCCCATGTGGTGTAAGGACATTGGGGCTGTGGGCAGGGCCTTAGGGACTCCTGTGCCCCTGGGGAGGGAAGCTGAAGGAGAGACGGCCCAAAGGCAGGTGCCCGAGCTTCCCTGCGACTGCCCAGAGGCGCACCCAGCCTCACCCAGGAGGGAGCCCGGGGGGTGGCTGTGCTTTGCCTCCCCTGTCCTCCAGCCCTGCTGAGGGCGGCCCCCCATGTGCCTTGGGAGTGGAGGAAGTTACTGTTGCCAACCTGCCCAACAAAAACCAATTCGTTCCTCCCGGGACTCTAAGCAGGTGGAAGTGCAGGGGCACCAAACCTGTGGCTGGCCTCCATCCTGGGGGCTCCGTGGGAGGGGGCAAGAGAAGCAGCTGGACAACTGTCCCAGAGGTTTATCCAGGGGGACGGTCACCTGTCACACACGTGCCACCCAAGGCAGGGGTCCCCCTCAGCCCTGTGGACGGCGGACTGGGCAGGTGGACACGCTCACAGGTTCCCTCCGCCTTCACGGTGGCTCCAGGGTCTTCTGTGCAGCGAGCCCTCCGCCTGTGTCAGTTCAGGGCCATCTCTCTCCTGCGCTGGTGGCCTGTTCTCGGGGCCCCAGCTCCTGCACCGGACCTCTTAGTCCAGAAGCCATAGCTGTAGACGCACGTGTCAGGGCGAGAGGGGAGCCGCTATCTGAGGCACAGGAGAGGCAGGGAAGCAGGGTCAGGCCAAACTGTGGTGCCTGCAGCTCTGATGGGCTCCCATATCATTTGTGGATGAGGGAAGGTGCATGATTCTGATGGGACTCGGGGTGACAGACCTGGGGCATTCCTGGGGCAAGTGTGACACCCTGGGGGGCTGCTGCGGCCTTTGCCTGAGACTTTGGGTGACTCTCAGTCCCCTCCTAGTGGGTGAAGGAGGATCCAGATGGCCTTGCTCCTGTGTTGTGGGGTGGGATGCCATCTGGGGGAGGACTTCCTGGAGGAGGAGGAGTGCCAGCATCCCTGAATGAATGCTGAGTTCACTGGAAGAGTTCCCTGTGGGCTTCCCTCAGCCAGGGAGAGGCCTGACAGAAGGTCCCCTCTCCACCTGGAAGCTTCCCAGAGCCCCACAGCCACCCCTCTTTTGTGGGGCTCAGTCTCCCAGTCAGACTGGG
>NW_005323194.1:0-1381 GCF_000412655.1 Myotis brandtii | reverse complement strand
AAAAAAAGAATACACAGCAATTCCTGCTTTAGATATTTTTTAGCACCTTCCCACTAGACCACAAGCCTTCTCCATAGGCTTTCCCACTGATGGACAACAGGAAGATACCACCAGCCATTCTGACATGTGTTCAGCAGGAGAGGAAATGTAGGTCAAAGGATCAGAAACAACATCGACATTGAGCTTAAGGAGAAAGTAAACAGTGGCTCAGAGTTACAAAATGCTGTGCCATAATATATGGGCTATTTTCAATAGGTCACAAGCATGAGAATGAGAGAGAAAAAAAGGTGATTATTCCTTCTGAACAGGTGACAACTTCAGGTAAGAACAATCTCTGACCACAGGGCCCAATTTGAATTGCCCTATGAATTTGTACTCTTCTGTTTTCTTGTGTCAAGATCCTTCAAAGCATAAGACATGGCTTTGCTTAAGGAATGTTCTGAGACACTGACAGCGGCCCATCCCCTGAACTTCTGTTCCCCTGGTGTACTGAGCACAGCCAGACAGGGCAAGGTTTAGCAGAGACCTCTCACTTGATTAATACACACCCGCCTGTTTTGACCTAACGTTATTGGGGGAACAAAATGTAACCTCAGTGGAGAAGTTTATTCTAGGTTGTCTGATGCATGTTTTATGCTTACATTTAAAGAAAAAAATCCATTTTTGGTGATGGTATGAATTTGGATGGTTGCGACCATTTCTGAAGGACTTAAAATGTGGGAACCAAACCTCAGGGGACACATGAGTTAATTTAAGCTGGGCCTCTCCTTGACATTTCACATGTCTTGGATATCTGAATTTAGTTTGGGAACTGGAGATTTTGTACATTCGTATTTCTTATTGCCCTTTATAATTTGGCTAGTTCCATGCTGACATTTTATTTTTCCCCAGATGATTGCAGCATCCATGCAAGATTTGGGCTTTGGGATAAGTTGAAGAAAGCAAGCAAAAGAAAAACATATTCTATTAAGGGCTTAAGTTTCTTTCAGTAAACTACTTTTAATCCTAGGCTATGCATTTTGGGGAGATACTTAGCAACCAAATCCTTGAAATTTCTGCTGGGTGCTTAATTTGTTTCCCATTAGATTTAGAGGAAGGGCTGCACAGTAGACTGCCAAGGGAGCACTATCGACCTCCATTTTTACTCCATTGAACATTACTAACTGTGAGTGAGCACAGAGTACTATGGAAGCGCTCAATCCCTGACCCGCAGAGAGCTGCAGTCTAATTAAAATAAAGCAGTGGCTGCCAGGTAATTAAAAATTAGATGAATCAATAAGTGCTAATTAGACTTTTAGAAGATGAGCTCAGGGTTTTAAACAGAGCATTGCATCTTGGCCTGGAGTGGTGGAGACTGGCTCTACAAAGACCCCAATACACC
>NW_005323193.1:0-1381 GCF_000412655.1 Myotis brandtii | reverse complement strand
AACAATGTTAGATGGAGCTGATGAATGAAATTAGAAGAATCTCTAGGTTCTATTAAGGCTTACCTGTGGTTGATAACCATGAAAATAAAAGCTGTAGATAGAAGTTAAAAATTCTTGAATGATAATAATCTAAATCCTTACTATTAAAACTCTTTCCCACGGTGTTTAACTGGGGTTTGTTCAGATGAGCTCTAATCAGTGCATAGGAAGCTGCATCCTCAGAATTCCTTAGGAGCAAGGTCAGAGAGAGTCCTATGACATTGAAAGTAATCATCATCTTCATAAAAGATATGCGTTTATCTGTTTCCAGAGTTAATCCAGGGAAGAAATGGTTTTCAGAAGCTCTGCTGATAACACACATGTGGTTACAATTACTGTCAAGTGACTAATCTGTCTCCCAAAACTCATCAAAAGTACTTAATATAAGGCAAATAGGGGAGTAATGAGTTGTAACATGTCTGAAAAATTGGTACCAGGACACTAAGATGGCAGCTTAGATACATATAAAGTTAGAAGTAAATGTATGTTAAGTAAAATAGGGTGTATGCATCCCCTAGAGTCCACAAAAGAGTCCACAGATCCATGTGGAAGTTAAACAAAATATTCCCACTCCTAAACATACAAATGTATGTACTTACATGAATATACATATATGTACATATATAGTATAAACACACATATGTTTGTTTCTATACAAAAATTCTTAACCTTTACTACCATTTAGTGCAGAGATTTACACTGACTTATTAATTGGCTCAAAGCCTACTAGCTGCCACACTGTGGATGGAGAAATATTCCAGATGCACCTAAATATGAAGGTGCAAGCAATTGGATACTTACCTCCTCTTTCATCATCACATTTCTGTTGTGAACACATGAAGAGTCATTGAAAACAAACAGAGGGCCAATAGAACTGTTCTAATGTTGTAAGTACGCATTTAGGGAGCTGTGAACCATCTGATGTTACGGAGATGAATGAGAGGATAAAGTGGGAATCCAATTGTAAATGTAGCATTGATATTAAAGCATAATCTCCCCCACTTTACCCATCTCTCCATTTAAGAAGCTATGGGTTCTGTGCTCATTGTTGTGGGGGAGGGATGTGGCAAAGATGAAAATAGGACAGGACCTATAACTCCTGATAACTTTTATTTCTAGGACCTACATGCAACAAAATTAGGGAAAAGATTCCTGACATGGAAACTATGACTTGAGAAAAGCAGTGAGGAGCATGAGGCTCCCATCTACATTACCCAAGATTTAAAAGAGATCCCTTAAGCTGTGGAGAGAATGGAAGGGAGAAATGAGGAATGGGAAAATGAGAAAAATAGTGTGTGGGGGGGGGCACAGAGAGAAAGAGAGAGAGAGAGAGAGAGAGAGA
>NW_005323192.1:0-1381 GCF_000412655.1 Myotis brandtii | reverse complement strand
CCAACTATAATAAACAGGGATTTTGTCTACTGATTTTATTACTAGAGCTTCAGTGCCTACAATAGTATCTGGCACATAAAGGACTTAAGACTTGTTTATCAAATTAGTGAATCCACTCATTTATTCCATAGATGTATCCCTGAGAGTCTGCTGGAGAGAGCGTTGCTTTTGAAGGGGGTCAGGATCCAGGATAGGGGCTTGGGAAGGAGGCCTGTGGACTGAGCTGCGAAGACTAGAGATGTTGAGTTGGCAGAGATATTGGTGGGTTGTACATTCTAGGTTGGTGGGACAGCTAGTGCAAAGCCAGTGGAAGAGTGTAGAGCGTGTTTGCTGATGATCCGAGGCTGAATTGGTGAGTAATTGAATGTGGAGGCTGAGGGTGGGAGAGCTTTGGGGATGACTCAGGTTATGTGTTGGAGAGTCTGGGTGGAAGGTGATGTCATTAACCAAGGGGGACTTTGGGGGCTTTGACCGGAGAAGGAAAGATGATGGCTTCAAGATCTCCCTTTCAAAAGCAACTTTCAATTACAATTTGACCCACATTTTTTTGTGTTGTGTCGACTTTATTTTTGATTCACATTGCCAAGCGCCAGGAGAAGAGGGCGTTTTGGCCGCCCCATCCATCTCGGCTGTCTTACGTGTAGGTGTCTGTGAAATGTGGCTTCTTAGTGTGGACGTGGAGGGGGTTACACCATGGAAGACCCGCCCAGGAGCTTTCCTTTGCCGTGGTTGGCGTGGGCTGTGGCCAGACTGGTCCTGAGACGAAGCATTAGTGTTTGACACTTGGACCCGATTGCCTCCAAATGATTGTCTGCCGTTTGAAAATTATAGGTAAGCCTGCTTTGGCATTTTGAGCAAACATCAGCCACAGCTCCATAGCTATGGATTTTATGTGAAATTACATAAAATCCCCCAGAGGAGAAGGAAGAGGGAGTGAAGCAGCTAGGAAGACTTCTTGGGGGAGGAGTCTTTCAAGAGCTGTTTCCTGGAAGAGTGAGCAGACCTGCCCTGTGGGCCCCCGAGGGAGGGCAGGAGGAGGCATTTCTAAAGCATGAGGAAGGTCCCCCTCACAGTCGGATTGTTCTAAGAATGGGATGGGTTGACTTGAAAAGCAGTGAGCTTCCTGGTCCCTCAAGTGTGCAAGCAGGGGCTGAACAGCCACCTGTTAGAGAGGCTGCAGAGTGGTGTCTTGTTCTGGGTGAGGAGCTGGAGGGGATTTTACCTTCGAGGTGCTTCCAGGGCTCATACCCCAAGCTGCTAAGAGATTTTAAGATTAAACATGTCACATCATCACCCCTTTCCTGAGACACCCACTCCCCACCAGGACCCAAACCCATGACTGTGAACGATGGAAATTAAGGTGTCAAGAATAGGTCATAAT
>NW_005323191.1:0-1381 GCF_000412655.1 Myotis brandtii | reverse complement strand
CTCATCTATTCTTGGCAAGTTCAAATCAACTTTCTGAAACCATTAAAAGTTTCTTATATAACTTTTATAATGTACCACTGTTTTGAGTACTTTATATGAATTAACTAATTTCTACCCAACAAACCTATGGTATAGATGTTATTATCCCTTGTTTACAGATGAGAAAACTGAGACTAGGATGAATTAAGGTTAATTACCACAGCTGGTCAGTGGCCAGGCGAACTGCCTTAGTCACTATGTGTACTCCTCTTAGATGTTTTGTACATTGGAATAGCATGCTTGCTTGTTTGTTAGTTTTGTCCTGGGTTAGAGCCCTTCTGGAGTCCAGATTAAATGCATTTTCTTTATTCTTCCATTGTTTACTGTGTGCCAACAAGGAGGTTTATCATCCCATCCCACAGGGGCTATGATCTCACCCAAGAGCGCTCTGTTTGGAACACGGAGTGTACATTTTCAAAGCTTCTGGCTTACTCCTTGTGTTTCCAAGGCAACTCCCTGGTTTTCTTAGAAGAAAAGATAATGGAGAAGTTCTTCATGGAATAAAAGCAGCTCTCAGCCCTTCCAGAAAGACCCTCTGCAAACCTAGGAAGAAATGTGGTTTGCTTCCTGGATGCCAGTTTAAGCTGCTGACATTGGACAAAGGCTGTGGGATGAATAAATGATTAGTAGCTTCCGTCACATTGGAAGATCACTTTCTATTTCTTCACTGCACTAGGAACTCTTGCCTCATTCAAACAGTCCCCAAACCTACACAATCACATGTCAAACTTGTTGAGACCCACACGACTGTCCCAGTCTTTCCTATTGACCCAACCCTTCCCTTCCCTGACTCAGTGCTAAGTTTCCAATCCGGCCAGATGGCTTTTGTCACCTCAGCAGCATTTCTCAGGTGCACCCTGAGGTCTACCTGCATCCGAACCACCAGGGGAGTGTGTGACTAGAAAATTCTGGGCACCATTGCAGCTACTGAGTCAGAATCTCAGGTGGTGGAGCCCAGGAATCTGCTTGTTTAACATGTGATTCTTATGCACATCCAAGTTCAAAGATCATTACTTTTAGCCAAATGTTCTCAAACTATGGTGCTCAGATCAGCAGCTTCAGGATCGCCTGGGAACTGGGGAGCCCAGCCATCTGTTGGAACAAGCCCTCCAGAGATGGTATATACAGATTGCCAGGCCCCATCCCCACAGCTTCTTACCAGCGGATCCTGTGTGGGCCCCAAGAATCGGCATTTCTAACTAGTTCCCGGTGACACTCTTGCTGCCGACCCAGGAGCACCATTTGGAGAACCACCGCTCTAAGTCAATGTTTCTCAGCTCTGGCTGCACATTAGAATTACCTGGGGAATCTTTTTGTTGTTGTTAGCTAGTACTTTTTTTTT
>NW_005323190.1:0-1381 GCF_000412655.1 Myotis brandtii | reverse complement strand
TGGTTACACATGTCCCTGAATGGTGGGAGACTGAGTTTGGTGATGGGCATTCGCTTCTTTGGTTATTGCCATTTTCATCCCTGCAGGTTGTACTGCTCTGTTTTCGTGCTTATCAATCCATCAGTCCTGTCTACAACTCCGCCACACCCAAGGGTGCTCTTTACATATCTTACGGTTTATTTCTCTAGCCCGTGACCCTTGAATTCCCTTGCTCATCCTCATCCATCCTTCCCATGTTCCCAGATGTACACGAAGTATACAGTTTCCTCTCCCCTTCCCCTCTGCCCAGCCAACAGCCAGCTGATCGAAGTGGGAGGACAGCATGGGCAGATGGAGTCAGTTGTATTCTTTCTCCTGGGGATGTGAGTTTAGGATGGAATGGCAGGAAATAATGCATTTCAAAAACTACTCCTGGTTCTCCTTCTGAACACGTGGTGGGCCTACACCTCTTGGCTCCATTGTGGTTGGATAGAGCCTTTGAACAGTTCTGAGCAGAGAATTATGAGCAGGAGTGACATCGCCGATGCCAAGGACCCACAAGACACCCAGAAATCTTTTTCTCCCTGACAGGGCCCCATAATAGCTATGCTGGGCAGAGCCCGTGCCAACACGCCACGGACTATGAAATAAGTGAGAAGTCAAGCTTTGTGGTTTTAAAGCCACTGAGATGCTATTGTGTGTTACTGCAGCAAAGTGTAGTTTATACTGACTGATGCACAGGGAGACAGAAAAAAATAGGGGCAAGCAGGAAAAGAAAGAGGGACTGAAGAGAGAGCTCTTTTTTATGTGGAAACATGCAAAGAGGATCTCTTGCTATAATAATGCATGCAAGTCATGTTGGAGATGCCATTTCTCAGGAAAAATGCCTTTTTGTTTTCCAGGTGCTGCTTGTTGAAGACCAGGGAGGAGATGGCAGATGTGAGGGGCTGAGAGGTCCCCTCCAAGGGTGGAAGTAGGGATGATGTCTTCTCAGCTGTGGCCCCTTTGCAGCCGGTGAGATGATGCTGGGACCTGGTAAGGGAGGAGGGAGAGGAACGGGGAGAGCAAAGGAGACAGGCCGGCGAGGCCAGCAGGTGCCTGACAGAGGCTGACTTTGATATTCTAGGTTCCACGGGAAAAGCAAAACAAAACAGCGGGGCATTTTGCATGGTCCACCAGCTTCTGAACATACTTGGCACTGGCCGCCAGGTGACCTTCAGAACCAGCCCAGTGTACCTTGAAGCGGAGTAAGTTTTTCAGGTGTATAAACCTTGCTAGTTTTTTTTCTAATCTTACTGAATGATCTTGAGGGGGTGGGGTGAAGTGAAGACATATTGGATCTATGTCAGACTACTCTCAACTTCTGAATTTCACCGGAAAATCTCAGTCTATTTTTTTTTTT
>NW_005323189.1:0-1381 GCF_000412655.1 Myotis brandtii | reverse complement strand
CAAAGAGCCGCATATGGCTCGCAAGCTGCAGTTTGCCCACTACTGGCCTAGAGGAATGAGTGTTCATCTGTGAGACTCACTAGCCATGGAGTAGCAGGCTATCGGGGCTTTGGTGACAGTTAAGTGGAGAGATAAATGATGTCACTAGTGAAGGGACATCAAGTACAGCACCAGTGGAGCTGGTCTCTAGATATCTGAGATCTGATGTGGTTCTCAATAGCTGAGGTTGGAGGAAATACAATTAACAGTACTCAAGGATGCTTCCATGAGTGTGGACTATCACAGTCAGGGAAATATTTCATTCTGTTGGAAAATGCCAAGAATTTACTGGACACCCATGCTGAGTAATGAGTAAGAGGCCAAGAAGATGACTATGGGGGCTGTGGCTCTGGGAGTGCAGATGGAATGTGAATTCATGGATGTAGGAACCTGACATTGAAATAAGAGTGAAAGAATGGTGAGACCATTTCTGGTGATGTCTGGATGACATGATATGGAGAATTTTAGAGTTATTTCTATCAAGAGGGGTGCTGTGCTACTAGCCAGGTCCAGAGCTTAGATGCCATATATGTGCCCAGCTCCCTTTTGTTGTTGAGGTCTGACGCAGTGATTAATAGGATTGAGATAGCATACATCAGTGTCACCGAGCTTGAAAATCTCCACTGTCATGAGGAAGGGAGAGGGTAAGAGAGAAATACATTATAAAGGTGGTGATTTGAATTTTGGAAAGAAGCTGATTAGGAAACAACACATCCTTCCCAAGGCATATTTTCTGTTAACTTTGGATTTGAGCCTCTCGAAAGAAGTGGTGTGAGAGAAATGTAGTGGAAAGAATGATGTGCGCCAGGTACTACAATGTGATGGCCTCATCACTTTGGGATTAGGGTGGGAAGGGTGAAGTGTGATTCCATGCTTTTGGTGCCTTGTAGAGGCACTCTGGGGGACTACAAAAATATTGCTTGACAGGATCAGCGTCAAAACACTCACACTCCCTTTTGGGCCAACATCTCTTCCAACCTATGTTCATGACACCCAATGTGTTGAGTAGAGGCAGTGGGGCCTACATGTCTGGCTTAGAGCTCAGGTATCAAAATGTTTTTATCTGCCCTTATTGTTGGTGGAAGGCACAGTATCAGTAGGGATACAAGGAGAGAGTGATTTTGATGGGACCTAGGCCTAATATCTTCTCAGATGGAGTAGTAGAGGGAGCAGATGGATGGGGAGTATGATGAATGTAATATCATAGGAGAGAAGCTGAACTGTCTCCATTAAGAGGATATGATCTTTGATGACTTGGCCATTACCTTCTCTCAAGACGAGTGGGGGCTCCTTGATGAGGATCAGAAACTTCTGTACTGCAATGTGATGCTGGAAGTTTTTG
>NW_005323188.1:0-1381 GCF_000412655.1 Myotis brandtii | reverse complement strand
TGAGAGGGGGCAGGCCGGGCTGAGGGACTCCCCCTCCGGTGCATGAATATTCATGCACAGGGCCTCTAGTTAATGGATAATTACCAAGTGTAGAGCATCTATGATACTTATTGCCAGTATGGGTCAAATTATTTTGTGGAAAGTTATTTAGTTAAAACTAAACCTTTTTTATGAAGCCTCAGTTTTCACGGATTCATCGAACATTATTCTGTACAAGATTTTAAAGAAATAGAATGGCTACAAGCTCCTGGGAAAGTTCCTATTGCCTAAGAGAATGGGTCAGTGGTTTCCCAAGTCCAGTAACTGTGTTTTTTGTTACATTCTAGTATAAACAGTTGGTGTGGTGCATTGTATATTAAACCATGAAAGTATAATTTTTCTAGGAATCTGTGCTCTGTGGGAAAGAAAGGATACAGGAATTCTAGTCTCTTCCCCACCATCTATCTCCCCTAACCTCACAATCACCTCTTCCTTTACTTCACCAAGTAGAGACTGTTCACAAGGATGGCAAATAAATGACATTTTTTTAAAAGACAGGAGACACTTGGGAAAGAATCTAAACAAAAGCAACAGAATCATTACAGTTTTTGAAAAGGGAAATGATGCTATTGTGACAGTAGGCATAAAGGATTATCTAATTATATGATTATACAATCCATCTCCCAGCCGCTTGAGTGACTTCATTTAATCTAATTGAGACATTTATCTTCCTACTTTCAGTTCAAAACTTCTATGAATTTTATAGTTACAAATTTGCAAGGTCCTTAAAAGCATTTCTGTTTGTATCTGAACTATGCCCACAGTGAGTAGTTTAAAGGTTGCTTGGTTGGTTGACTCTGTCATTAATTAAAAAAGAAAAGATAAAAACTGATAAAAATTATTCTTGTTATAATAACACCCAAGGGTTCTACATGATTGCTTAATCACCCTGCCTTTTTTTTTCTTATCATCTAGGGAAAATAATCAAGAGGCCTAAGAATAACAGCAAAGCAACTTTTTTCCTAAATGTGATCTTTTGAATGTTAATTCTATAGTCATTATATTAATATGAGTTTGAAATTGCCATTTTATGTCAAAAATTGTCAAATAGCAATAATTTCACATGCATCATTAATAAACAATTGTAATTTCATTGCCAGGATCTCTCATTACACATTTTCATCATCCATACTTAAGCCTGCAGTTCTCTTTCTCCCTTCCCCGTGGATTAAGATTTATTAATTCTTGGGAATTCATTGTAAGTGATGCTTCCTCCGAGAAGCCTTCCTTGACTTCTTAGTTCATTCAGGCTGCTATAACAAAAATACCATAAACTGGATAGCTTATAAACAACAAACATTTGTTTCTCACAGTTGAGAGCTGGGAGGTCCAGGTTTGTGGC
>NW_005323187.1:0-1381 GCF_000412655.1 Myotis brandtii | reverse complement strand
GAATCTTTTCATGCAACAGGCCTCTAGTTATGTAATAATATCTCACTACAACATACTTGGAATTAAAATAATTAAGGTATTTTTATAATTCCAATGCTACTATTGTTTATATGTGTTGTCCTTTCATTTAAAATTTATATTACATAAATACATTGGTTGCTACATTAGTTGATTATTTGAGTCATTCATTTTTATAATTGTATTTTATTAAATTTATGGGGTGACATTGGTTGATAAAATGATGTAGGTTTCAAGTGTGCAATTCTAAAATATATCATCTCTATATTGCATTGTGTGTTTACCACCCAAAATCAATTTTTTTTATCACCAAACATTTGACCTCCTTTACCCTTTATAATTGTTTTTGAATTCTTGCTTTGCACTGATTATACTAAGGTAAATATGAAAACTGAATTTAATTTTTTTAAATTCCAGAAGCATAAATGCATTGTGATATAAGATATAAAGGGCTTTATAAACCATATGTGTGGCATAAATTTTAATTTTGATCATTATTAAGCATGAATCAAGTTAGTAAGTGATAAATATCTCATGTGGACAGACGCAAATTACACTTGGTGCAAAATGTGCAATTCATGAAGCTGGCTGTTATAACCAGTCCAATCCCAGGACAACATTGATAGGTTCACAAATCAACTGTTTTCCAGACCAGTGGTCCTACCGGAGAAAAATGAGTGCTAGGAGATGGGTTAAGAAATAACATATTTTATTATCATCGGTGTCTTCAGACAAAGTTAGAAGTAGAAACAAATTCATCTGCTACAATAGAACCTCAATCTCTCTAGAGAATGCAATCACAGATTAAACCTGTAAATATAACCTGCATTTTTTCCTGCATGACTTCATTCTTGCTCATCATAAATCTTTTCAAATGCATTCTCAGCATGTCTCCCAAGATCAAGATAACTAATTAACCTTCATTTTAATTTTGCTTTACGTCACTTTCATGTTCATTATAATACCATTAATGTACGATAGATCACCATTGCCATGGCAACCAGAAATGATGAGATGTGACTTAGTATTTACTAATTAGGAATTTGCTTTGGATTACCTCAATGTAATAGACAAATGAATCTAAACTATTCCATAGTTCTACCTCTCTACCTCTGTTTTAAATGATTTTCTGGTGACCTATAAAGTTCCTCAAAATTGGGATTTCATAATTTCATCTCTATTTTTAAATCAGTGAAATACTTTTTTCTTTTGCATTCCAATAAAAACCTCTCTCTAAATTATACCTCATATCAAAACATTTATTTATTTCATAGTTGTCCTCTATGAATCAATGGATGAAATATATCTGAATTCAATAAAATATAAATTCCTTATCTATATATATAAAAGGCTAATATGCAAA
>NW_005323186.1:0-1381 GCF_000412655.1 Myotis brandtii | reverse complement strand
GGTTAATTTGCATATCGCCCTGATTAGCTGATGGGAAACGTAGCGAAGGTACGGTCAAGTACCCTTTTTGTCTTTTATTAGATAGGATTGTCTCTCAGTTCAAGTCCTTCTCTATTTTATGCTTTGCAATGATGGGGTCAAAGCTCTGTAAACTTCATTTCAACATTATCAGCTGCTTCTCTCATTTTCTTCCAATAGGGAACCCAGAAGGGAGACTGGAAAACAAGAGGAGGGGAGGGATACATCTTATTCCCCGTGTGCTTTCTGTACCTGTTAGGAGTACCAGTTTCTTTGCCCAGATGTGGTGTCGTGTCTTATTGCCACCCTGTTAGGAGCACTGCATTTTCTAAACATACCCTGCAATTTTATGGACCCTAGATCTGGGAAGAGGAAGAGGGGAATTCTTAGAAGTGAAAAGTACTGAGTACTGTGTCAGAGTAAAGTGTCTTCAGATTCCCATTCCCTTTCCTCCTCACCCTATAGGGTCTTTTCAGAGGCTGTTGTCATTTTCTAATTTGACATTCTAAGGGAAAGAGGTCAGTGCCCTTGACTAAATAATCAAGTATTGTATGTTTTAAAATTTTTGTTGCATACCAGCTGATAATTGCTGGCTTCTAAATGTCTCAGAATAGTTTCTGTAAAATACAAATCATCTTGCCTTCTTCATGAGGTGAGAAAGAAGGTTAAGTGGATAATATGCAGGGACTAATACATTATAAGAATGCAATTATTATTAGCTAATTTTAGATTTTTTTTATTGTTCAACCCAAACATATATAATTTCAGCTGGTAGTGAGTTCTTTAAGGAAAATAAACAAGGCACCATAATAAATAGTAATTTTACTGTGTGGGATTGAATACTTCAGGTTGGGGCACCAGAAAGAAACCATATGATAAGTTGGCATTTGTGAGGTATATTAATTTTTTATTGTGATATAAAAAATTAACCACCAATTTAAAGACATAAAGAAATACCTATTTATTTTTTAACATTTTTTACTTGATTTTTAGATAGATTGAGGACAGGAGAGATGTGGAACAGGAAGAAAAATGAGAGCTATTGAATAATCCTTTGTAATATAATCTGACTGTCAGAAACAATGAATTGATATGGAATAAGACAATGAGTTATCTTCAGAATGTCCTTAAAACAAAGTTGAAGAAGAAAATACATGACCTTTTTGTCTTCACATCAGTCAAAAGGGAGGGAACCTCACCAGGAACCAGATGAGGATATTCTGGTCAGTCTGGTAGGCTTAGAAAACAGTCAGAAAGGCTGGACCATCAGCTTGATGATCGAAGTCATTTTACTCCTTAGCTCTGAATTAAAGTGATCCAACTTTCTGACAGTATAATGATGGACTACTTTTTCTACAGAAGC
>NW_005323185.1:0-1381 GCF_000412655.1 Myotis brandtii | reverse complement strand
TGCAACTATGAGCTAGGGTCACCCTGGGCAGCAGGATTTGGGGAAAAGGAGGCATTTCCTGTTTACTTCATACAACAGTAACAGCAACAAATTAAAGCAGCTACGGAACTGCATGCCCTCCCTCACCAGAGGACTGCCCCTACCCAGGATCCCAGCTGGGCTGAGACTGTGAACTCGGAGAGGGTAGCACTTGGGGCTCCCGTTAGGATATGGTACATAGCAGCGGGCACTGGAGGTGGAGAGCGAGCTGGTTGCCCTCTGCTGGCCAGGTGAACTCTCTCACTTCATGCCAAGTGCCCCACTGTCAGGGGATGACCAGAATTGCAGGTTGCCCTGAGGGTGAAGCAGCACAAAGGGGTGACCTCACGCTGGGAGATTCTGACCCTGTGGCCTCTGGAAGCAGCCTGGGAAAACCGCCACACAGATGGTAAAACAATTTTCTGTTTTACTCATTTCTTTGCCATTTGAGATTAATTTCTTCGCTGTTTGAATATCCAAAGTTGCTTTTGTAATTTAAAAATGTACAAGTTATTCAAAGTCTGCAAGAAGTAGGCTTACCTATAAAAAGGTCTCACCTTGTCCCCAAACCACTATTCAAAGGGGTTTTTGTGATATTAACTATAACGTCTGTCTGTCATTCAGAGTTCCGAGATGACCCTCACACATCTAATCGAGGGCTTCCTGTACAGCCCAGAACTGAGGATAAAGGATGCTGTTGTGGTTTAAATGTCCTCCCTCCCCCACCCCAGCACACACACAAGGTCTTTCAACTTGAGGAAATAGAGAATGTGGATGTCGTCCATTCAAACACTAGCCAGTCCTTTGCGTGCGAGCAGATGATCTGCTCAGGATGCTCAGGGTCCCTTCTGAGGGCAACTGTGGTTATATGAGTCACAGGCGACTTGTCTGCCAGACGAGACTGGGCCCCCGCCTCAGCTCACCCCTCCAGACCTACGCTCCTCCATGCGCCATACCCGACTCAGGAAGGGAAGAGGCTGCTGGCTTTGTGTATCAGGGAGTCATTTTCTTTGAAGCAGAGAGTTTAACTGTCCCATCAACATGATCCCACATCAAAACCACCACCTCAAAGTGGCTATTGTCAACTGGCTTTCTCAAAGTCCAGCTTGAAAATGTCACGTGCCCAGAAAAGTATCAGCGATTTCCAAGCCTGAAACCCCTCCTGTCTTAAACCGGTTGCCCAGATAACTCCCTTCCTGCTAGGATTTAAAAATATCCAAGCGTGGCTTCTGTAATCCTGAGTGCACGTGGCAGGAAGGCAGAGCTAGAGTAATTATTCCTGCTGCAGAGATATTTAAAAGGCTCAATTTCAAGGCTATCTGTCCAGCGAGTGGGGAACTGGAAACCAAATCCAGAGGCCCCA
>NW_005323184.1:0-1380 GCF_000412655.1 Myotis brandtii | reverse complement strand
CCCCCAGATAACTGATCATGTGACCGTACATGCTTGGTATACTTTGTCTGGCCATTCCCAGTGGTTTCTGTTTCTCCCACCAAATTCCCAAATACCTGCATGAAAACACACTTATTAGGCCCAAACCAGGGATCAAAGAGATAAGAAAAAAAAGTACCCAGGTACCTCAGGCGCTCTAACCACTGAACTCCCTCATCGCTCGACACTATCTGGGTCTTCGTGGCTTCACAACTCACCCCTGTGATGGAAGGGTTGCTTGGAATTGCAAGGAAAGAACCTTCTGAATGTCCCAGAGGCCAGGCCCAGGGTTGGGGCTGATCTGGGTGGCAGCCCCAGCCTTCCTCCGGAAAGGGACAACGTGAATGGGCCCCCTGACCAGCCAGAGCGCGCCTGGCCTCTCTGTCGCTGCTGATGCTGTCGGTCACCCTCTCCCTTTCCTCCTTGTCATTGTTGTCTGGTGCTTGTCCTCCTCCTGCTCTCACAGTTGGGTTTCTGTATAGTCTTGTTGTTCATGGTCCCGGAGACGAGGCCCAAACAGCATTTCTCATCTTTGTCTCCATTCTCTATCCTCTTGCACTTATTCAGCAAAAATGTAAAGAACCTCAGACATGCCAGACACCGTGCTGGGCATTCAGGGACGTGAACAGGAATGGTGGGTCCTCGCCCTTCGTGAGCCTGTGGTTTGGTAGGGAAGCAGGTACGTAAGACAAATAGATACAACCCAGTGCGATGCGTGCTGTGTGAGGTGTTACGGGAGTGCAGAGGAGAGAGCGAGGGACTGTGCCTGGTGTAGCAGGACCAACTTTATGCAGGAGGTGGCAGTGCACCAAGACTTCAGATTCACACCGCTACCCTGAGCTGCCTTTGGTCTGAGCTCTACACTGGAGTCTCCAATCACTTGCCAGCCTCCACTGGCGTAGCCTGCAGAGACATGGAACTCAAGATTTTCCAAAGTAAACCCCAACCTCCATGCGTCGCCATCACCAGCCACCGGTCTCCCAAGCGGAAATCCTTAGAGTGGTCTCGGAGCTCTCTTTCTTTTCCCGCATCCCACCGCATCCTGATGACTGTGTCTCTACAAGAGTTCGGGCCTGTCCTTCTACATCCCCAAGATCACTGCCTATGATGACCAATCATGACCATGCTCAGGCCCTCGTTATCTCTAACCTGGAGGATTGCAAATGTTGTAGTCACTCCCCAGCTCATTGGGAATGACCATGCGCAGAGAGTGGAGAAAAGGCCCATGTCCCTTCTGTGTGTCGCGGAGTCATTCTCTGCAGAGAATTCTCTCTGTGGTCCTGCCTCCCAGAGAGCCGTGGTCGGCCTAAAGCCTCCCGGACAGAAGTGTGTTGCCCTCTTTTCCTGTCCCTCTCTGGCCCT
>NW_005323183.1:0-1380 GCF_000412655.1 Myotis brandtii | reverse complement strand
GTTCACTCTTGGGACAATCCCTCTTTGAACCCAGCCACCACACTGTGAGAAGCCCAAGCCACATGAAGAGACCATGTGTAGATGCTCTGATTGATAGCACTAAGTGAACTCCCAGTCATCAGTCGACATCATTTGCCAGCCATGAGGGCAAGCCATTTGGATGTTTAGCCCCATGAGCTTCAGATGGCTGCAGCCCAGCCAACACCTGCTATAAGTGCAGGGATAAATCCTGAGAGAGCCACCCAGGAGAACCCTATCAACCCTCAGAACCAAGAGATAGGGACATTGTTGTTTCAAGCCAGTATATTTTGGGGTAGAAGAAAGATCCAGATCAGTAACCATTCAACACTGAGATGCCCTGACAATGTGAGCCTGGAATGCTGGCCCAGTTGTCTTTCCCTCTATTGTGTTGCCATAGACCTCTGAATTACTTAGGAGCTAAGAAGGGCTTGTAAGAAAGCTCTTTTAAGATCTAAGTTGTTCTAACCCCTTGTCCCAAGAATTTTAGTAATTTTGGTATTTTAAATACTTCCCTTCTTTTATTACACCATCCTCTTACTCTAGGAGCTTAAGCATCACAGAGCAAATGAGAACTTGACTTTAGGAAATTCTCCGAAAAGATAATTTTGGGGGGAAGAGAAGAGAGTTTTTGATGATGAGCTGTACACCCCAGTATTTATTAGGAAAGACCTGGGCATTGCAGTCAGAAAGAGAAGGGATTGATTCTGTGTTCTTCCACATCCTGATTGTATAATTTGGGTTGAATAACTTGAACTTTGAGTCTGTTACCTCATATATAATGTTGAAGTATGGGGAGGATAATACCAAATAACAGTGGAGTGAGGACTCAATGGGATCTTTGCAAAGTTGTCTGGTGTGCATCCCACTCTCTTCCTCTCCTCTCTGATTTTCTCCCTCCCTTTTCCTCTGTTCCTTTCCGGTAGGACACAGAGGTTTGGAGCACACAAAAAAGGGGAAATTGGTGAATGGGAAAACGGCAAACAGAGCCTGGGTTTGACACACGTGCTGCTTTGCTTAATTATCGAGGTTGGAAGGAGGGCAAAGGTCTTCCTCAAAAGTCCTTGGAGGCTTGTGTTTCTCTCTTTGCTGGGTGAGTCATTGTCTTGAGGCAATTTCAGGTTATTGTTAATTAGCCTTTTAGTTTGCAAAGCACTTGCACATACCTTATTGCATATGATCTTCACAATAACCACAGGGCAATTATTTTTTTTTCTCATTTTACAGATGAGACAAGTGAAGCTCACCATGGTTAAGAATGAACCTCCAGCTGTGGCCCATGTGGCTCAGTTGGTTGAGTGTCATCTTGTGCATGGAGAGGTTGCTGGTTCGATTCTCGGTCAGGGCACATGCCTGGGTTGC
>NW_005323182.1:0-1380 GCF_000412655.1 Myotis brandtii | reverse complement strand
AGTCTTCCCATCCTACACAGACAGAATGATGCAAGTGGGTTGGGATAGGGGGTCCCTGAAGAGTCATAGAGGCACTCTCTTCAAGGCATAGTCCCTCCCTGGCACCACTTCCCCTCCTCCGCTGCTGTGCCAGGGCTGGGCACAGAGAATGCCAGCCAGAATCATGGTTGTCAGGACAGGAGCACGACTCTGGGGGGGACGGAGGGGTGGGTGTTTGATCAGGGACCCAGATGTCCCATTCCCAGTGCAGCTCTGCACAGGGCCATGCCCTAAGGGGAAGCAGGCGAGGGTTAAACTGTGAAGGTCGGAGATTTGTTTTTCCAAATGACTCCCATCAGGGGAGCCCTAGAGAGGCCAAGGGGATGATGGGAAGTGGCACTGGGCACAGAGAGAAGCCCCATCTGCCTCGAAGAGCCTGATTGGCCGTTGTGTGGAGGGGCTAGAAGTGTTTTCTCATTCTCCCTCTCTTTTGTGTATGTGCGTGTACCTGCATGTGCTCACACACACACTCACAGAGTTGCTGGGCAGAGCTAAGCACAGGGACCATTAGTGACCACTAGAGAAGGTGTGGAGTAAGCTCCAGGGAGCCAGCCTTTCCTGTCCACCCCACTTTTAGCCATGGGGGATGGGCCTGTTATGGGTGACCCCTGGGGTGTTGCTGAGGGCTAGGTAGAAAGGGAGGGAGTAGAGGCTGGAGAGGTTAGCAGGACTTGAATGGCAAGTGGAAGAATTCAGACTTGAATCGTTCCAAGTTGGGAGCATGAAAAGTATCCTTGGGAGCAAGTGAGTGCAGGGACCAGGTAGCCCACTGAGGGGAACGGTCCCCAGTGCCTTGGGGAGAGAAAGGAGGTGGGTCTGGGACCCCGGAGAAGCCAGACATATTGGATCCTCACGGAGTGGACTTGGGATCCAGATGTCCATCAATTCAACCCACGGTTCCTGAGTGCCCAGTGGTTCCACCCCTGAATTGGGTACCTTGGGGGATGCAGAGACAACTAACCAGGGTCCTGCCCTCAAAAGATGTCCTCCTTGGAGCGGTGGCATAGATATAGAGAGCAACGTTGAGGCCATGCCCCAGGTAGTCTAGTGTGGGTGCTGGGCTAAGTGCTGCTGAGCCCGAAGGGAAAGTGATTAACTCAGGGTCAGAGCGTCAGGGAAGGGGTAGGGGACTCGACCTGAGGCTTGCAGGACAAGAGCTGAAGGTACTACCGGGGTGAGGAACCCTTCTGAGGCTTTAGATATTAGTGGGACCAGTTTCTCAACACCCAAATGTCAGGCTGAGGAATTTAAACTTGAATTTTTGGCAATGGGGAGCCATGGAATGTCCCTTTAAAAGTAAACAAATGCAGGGACCAGGCATCTAGCTCCTTTAGGTCTGGG
>NW_005323181.1:0-1380 GCF_000412655.1 Myotis brandtii | reverse complement strand
TCCTCCGCGGTGCCCGGCGCAGGCTTCGGAGCGCGCCTTGCCGTCTGACCCGCACGTGCTGTGTTCTGCAGGGAGTGCTATGCAGTCCAAGGGAAGCCCGCTCTCCTCCGTCCAGCCAGGGAACGTCCCAGCAAACCCCTGCGCCCTCCCCCAGCGGGCGCCTTCGCTCTCCTCCCCGAGACACAGCCAGGTTCTCCAGGGCGCATGATGCCAGGGGGGACGTCGCCCGCGAGAAAAAGGCCCCGTCGAAGCCTGTCGAGCAGCAGAGCGAAAAAAAATGCATCCAAGTCCATCGTGCTGTGTTTCAACAACGCGCCACCCGCCAAACTTGCCTGCCCGGTGTGTAGTCAGATGGTGCCCCGCTATGACCTGAACCGGCACCTCGATGACATGTGTGCTAGCCGCGATGACGTCACTCCGGTGGCCCCGGGGCTGGGCGGCGTCCCGGGTTCAGACGTGGCCCCTGGAGAAGGGGTAACACCGGAGAAGTCGCCACCATCCAAGACAAACTTAACCCCCGAGCAAAGCCACTCGGCAACAAGGGGCGCACAAAAGCGGACCAGCCCCTACTTTCAAGGTACCGATGGCGGCGTGTGCCACAGTCAAGACGCCGAGCTGAGATCTCGCCACGTCCAAGTCGTTCCTTTGGGAAGCCTGTCGTCCAAGTTATCCAGGAGGTACCTGCAGGCGAGAAGAGCCACGGAGAAGAACGAGGCCTCGGCCGCAGCGGTCAGGGTGGTGGCCAGCTGTGCTGTGGCTGAGGACGAGGATCGGGGCTTGGAGAGCAGCTCCCAAAAGGAAAACCTGTTTTCCTGTGATTCTCTTACGGAGCAAGATCCTGTCGAAGGCCCCTCATTAATGGCAGCTGCAAAGCCAGAGCCTCCCCAGGACCGTGGGAGGTCCACCCTCGCTCCTGCCTCCCCAGATAATGCTGTGTTATCGCCCCAACGAACTCCTGGGAATAATCCACCGTCCGCTTCCGAGGACAGCCGTGCAGAGCAGGAGAGCGTCGGACAAGCGGATGGTGAAGGTGTCGGGACACGTGAGGCCGGTGTTGGTGAAGAAACCGAAGTCCCTGAGGCTTCGGAATCTGAAACACAGCTTTCTGGGGAGGCGTCATCTCAGAGCTCTACCCATGACGCTTCCGAGTGGAGGGACTTCCACAAACTCCCTCTGGAAGGTGACAGCGGCTTAAAGGATGAAACCGCTCACGGGGTTCCTTCGGGGCTGGGGCCGAGCTGCGGTGTTCCTGGTGAAACGGTCCCAGCGCCGCCGCCCGGCCACCCTTACTACCTCCGCAGCTTCCTGGTGGTGCTGGGAGCCGTCTTCGAGAATGAGGATGACAGGATGCTCTTCGACGAGCAAGAGAGGGGAATCGTC
>NW_005323180.1:0-1380 GCF_000412655.1 Myotis brandtii | reverse complement strand
CCCACTGTGCTCCCTGGTGTCAGAGTCTGCGCGCTGCTCTGGGTCTAACGGCAATCCCTGGGCTTTGGTGAGAGGAGACGCAGCCTACCTTGTTGGGGTGCACTGCTCGCCGCAGGTTCTCCATCCACTTATCCCGCTCGGCTGCTGACCGGCAGGAGAAGCACTTGCTTCCTGACGATGTTGTCACCTGTGGGGCCAAATAGGACAGTGTCACAGGGGGGAACCCAGCGAGGGACAGGGCAGGACAGAAGACCTCTGGGGTCGGGGCCTGAGCCACCAGGTCTGCAGCATTGCCTCGGGAGAGGGCAGAGAGAAGCTCAGAATGGCCTCTCTATTTCCCATTGGCAGGTGGTGCCGTGAGATCACTGTCCCAAGTGGGTGACAAGAGGGTGGCCCAGCCCTGACCATCTGGCTCCTGGCCCTGGCTCCTCTCCCCCTTCCTCGGCATCCTTTGTCCACGGGAAAGTATCTTTCTGACTCTAACCTCACTCTCTGAGGATGGGAAGAGAGAAGGCACGGGGTACCTGCCCGGGTCGGGGTATCTGCCTCCCTCTCTAAGTGGAGCCACGGGCACCAAGGACACACCCTGGGTAGGCACAAGGATCACCTCCGTCCTCGGCTGACCCTTGCTGACGGTTATCTTTTGCCGAGTGACAGTAACAACGATGGTCACAGAAACTTAACATTTTTAGGGGCCAGACTGGAGAAATGAAAACTGGGCTGTCCAGGTGTGCTGGGCCTGGGGTCCTCCTGCCTGGAACCCTTACCCTCCCTCGCCATCGGACTCTCGCTCCTCCTCCAATCCCCACCGGTGAGGAAGCCCAGCCCAAGCAGCTCCTCCTCATCCACTGGCCCCAGCACCATGCTATGGGCTCGACAGAAGGGAACCAGACTCCTTATCCAGCCACTCAAGGGCCGGCACAAGCCGTAGCACCCACTGCTGTGGACCAGTGCCCAGGCACCGTCATCAGCCTGTCCCAGGCAAAGAAGCCGGAGCCCAGATGGAGCCCAGCTGGACCAGGAGTCTTGATGCAGAAACAATGGGCACAAGGGGTGGGGCAGATGCCAGGCACATTCCACTCTTTCCCTGGGGCTGGGTTGCCAGGAGGTTGCCACGAGTCCCCGATGGCTGACTTTCATTACCAGGCTCATCCCTCCATCAGAGAGCTCCCTAATTATGTAAGCTCCTTGTGGGTGGGAGTGGAGGGTGAGGTGGGCAGGGAATCTGATTGATGAGAGAAGCAGTCAGGAACTCCCAGGAACACCTACGACATTCATCACCCCGGTTCTGGCACGGCCTCAGGCTTGTGGTGTGACCTCTAACATCTTGCCTCTCTGGCCTCAGATTCCCCATCTACTGTGAGAGACTGGACAGGTGAT
>NW_005323179.1:0-1380 GCF_000412655.1 Myotis brandtii | reverse complement strand
CAAGGGCACATACCTCAGTTGCAGGCTCCATCCTTGATCCAGGCTCAGGGTGCATGCAGGGACAGCCAATGGATGTCTCTCTCTCACATAGATGTTTCCCTCTATCTTACCCCATCTTTTCCACTCTCTCTAAAGATTAATGGAAAAATATCCTTGGGGTGAGGAGTAACAAAACAACCAAAAAAGAAAAGAGTAAATCAGCCTAGACACTGAGTCTTTGTGATGTGTTAGTTGCAGGCAGACAAAGATGAAAGATCATAGTCTCAGGTTTCAGGAAGTTCCCAGCATGGCAGGAGAGACAGGACTAGGATGCCTCCATGGGAGGTCAGAGAAGGCTGGGTCTTGAAGGACATTTTCCAGAAGGACAAGAGGGAGAAAGGCATTCTGGGACTTATATAGAGTGTGACAGGCATGGGAGGCTCCTCTGGAGCAGCCCTCAAAGAGAGAGCGCAGCCCACAGCCTGCACAGCGTCTGGGAGAGCCTGCAGTGTGCCCACCAAGGAGCTCTGGTCAGAAGGAGAACTAAATGCACATTGTTGGTTAACACACGTGAAAAGAATCAAACCTAAAAGAGTCATTGTTCTGGATGCAGCCATGAGAAAAGGGAGTGGTCTGGAGGGTGGGAGACAAATATGCATTTAATTAGGGTGAAAGGTTTCTCCTGGAAGCTCCTGCAGCCACAGCAGAGCCAGGCTGGTCCTGGGAGAGAGCTGTCAGCACCTCCACTCTGCCCTTGCTTTGAAGGCTGGGTCAGAACCATGCAGAACTCACAGGGTCAGGAATGTTATTTGCTGCTGTAAATTATTGTTAGTAAAGATAACCTGTAGCATAATTGTTCCCCCAATTGTTTATGAACTATCCAAAAAAGATAAAGTCATGATTTAATCCATCTATTAAACAAAATAAAGCATTAGGGGTAAATTCATTTTCTTGCCTTTAATAAAATGGGTCAATGCTTATTCTGCCTCTATAGAAAACCAGTTAACTGAAATATCATACTTCTCAATAAGTAGCTTAAAAGGGTCTTGATTACACTAAAAATATATGTTAAATACATTTCATCATACAGGCAACTCATACATGGACAAAACGTATTTTCGAATCTGTCAAAATTGGGATGAAATGAAACACAACCCTCTTATTTTAGGATCAAACACTTAGAGGAGAAACTTGGGCAAAAGTATGTTGTAGGAATATCAGACAGAAAACTTCCCCGAGAGAGGGCCTCGCCTGTGTCTGCCACACTTCATCTGGGGAAAGCTGGGAATACTTACACACCTTAGTGAAATGGGAATTTTTAGAGATGAAAAAGGCAGGTTTAGGGAATTTTTAAAATTAAAGGTGTCCATGGAAGAAACAGGGCTACAGAGCCACAAAGGT
>NW_005323178.1:0-1380 GCF_000412655.1 Myotis brandtii | reverse complement strand
CTCTCTCTCTCTCTCTCTCTCTCAAATCAATTAAATAAAACAACAACGCCTTGAATGTCTAAAAGAGAATAGAAAAGTTATAAAGTGTGTTGAGTATGAATCAATTTATTTCCAGTTTTATCAGTCAATAATTTGGGAGGATTTCCATATTCTGGAAGCAAATATGACTCCATTTCAGATCTTGGAATAATAGCTTGCACAAATAATTTATTTTCTAAGTTTTTACAAAATCACAATCCCTACTGTTACCTGAGGCAGTATAGGCATGGCATTGAATTAGTGATGTCCCCCCCCCTCCCCCCCGCCGCCCGATGCTGGTAATAAAGATAGAATCAAATGAAATCTAGTTTTTATAATATTGGTTAGTTAATTTAACCTAATGTAAGAAAAACAGAAGGTTTAGTGTCTTGGAATCATGTATTAAGTTTTACTGCCTAATTAATCACCCTGAAACTCAATGGCACAAATAACCATTTATTAGTAGAACTTACACACTATGGATTGACTGGTGATCAGGTGACATAGTGGGGCTTGACTCATCTCAGTGGGGCCTGGCTGATCGTGGCTGGGCTCTTCCGTGTGTCTGTCGGTTGGCTAAGAGCTCTGCTCTAGGCCAGGCTTGGTAGGCAGCTCAGCTGAAGTGGCTCTGCCCACCTGTCTCTGATTTGTCTCCATTTGGCTGGCTCAGGCTTGCTTTCTCATGATGATGTAAACTGAACTAGACGAGGCCTCCTGAGGCCTTGTCTGGAAGCTGTACACTGTCACTTCTGCCTCATTCTATTGCCAAAGCAAGTCAACAAACCCAACCCAGAACCGAGGAGTAAGAAAAGTCTACTGTGCTTCTTTCGAGGGGAAATTGTAAAATGTTGAATACAGGGAGGCATGAGGAATTGGAGGCATTAGTGCAATTTATTATAGATGGAAAGAGAAGATGCATATTTGAAACAATAGGAAATAATTTTTGAATAGTACAGACATCATGGCATGATACATTTTGATCATATGCAATCATAAAGAAAGTTATTACAAGGCTTTTACACAGGTGGTTGGTAAAGGTACCTGTATAAAAGTTATCTATATGTGCCAGTTTCCATGCTGATTCTCAGTGTGCTCACCAGACCAGCAGAACCATCTGGAAACTTGATATAAATACATGTTCTTAGGTGCTACCTCACAAACTCTGGAGCAGGGCTCAGGCATCTCTATGTTAACACACCCTCCAGGTGATAATGATGCCTGCTGAAGTGGAGAACCACTGCACTAGGCTACTCTGATTTATCCCCTAGGTTTGCAACAAGCTGCAATAGAATCTCCTGGTAACTTGTGTAGTTTACTAACAATAATATGGTCACATCTTTGGGTTTTGTTGTTGACAATGTG
>NW_005323177.1:0-1380 GCF_000412655.1 Myotis brandtii | reverse complement strand
TGACTGGTATCTACAGAATGGATTATGCTATCCACTTGATTATTAATATTCTTCTTTGCTGAGGTTACCTTTCTGTGAGCATTTATACAGGAAATAAATATCTTCTCATTTATTTTGCCCATTCAGAGAAGTCTATATACTTACCTCTTCCCCAAATTGTCTTGTCACCAATTTTCCAATCATGTTCCTTGCAAATCCCTGAATATCCAGCCATGAATAGGTATCACACATTATATTCAAGAAAACCCAATTTCTATATGAAGACTTAGATAGATTAAAGTTAAGCTATGGAGAAAAGAAGTACCACATTAATAAAAATCAAAAGAAAACTGTAATAGCTATATTAATTTCAGACAAAGTAGACTTCAGGACAAAGAAAATTGTCAGTGATCAATAGGGACATTACATTATCATATAGGAGTCAATTCTCTAAGAAAACAACCAGATCTAACTGACATTTATAGAATATGTCATAGAACAACAGCATAATATACATTCTTTTCTCTAATACTTATGGAAATTCACCAAGAGAGAACATATTCTGGGCTGTGAAACACACCTTAACAAATTTAAAAGAATAAGGATCATACATTAAAAAAGCATTTTAAACATATAAGGACTTTTTTTAAAATTTAAAAACAATTTGGGAATGGTCTCTGCCCTCAAAAATATTGGAAGTTTAGCAGAAAATAAGGCATTTTTATTACATATTTATTTGAGAAATGTTTATTTAATACCTCATTCTATAGGCCCTGCTGAAATAATGATAAATGAGAAATAATCATTCTCTCACAGAACTTACATAATAGTAGGAAATAAGGCAAATTAAAAGGCAATAGTGTGATAATTTCTATGCCAAGGTGAATAGTGATGTAAAGGAGAGCCATTTAACTCTCTTGGGATTCAGAGATGACATCTTGAAGGCAGTGCTATTTAAATTAATATCAGAAAATAGAATTCTATCTAGGTAAAATACAATTCTATTCAGGCAAAAAATGGGAAGCGACAACCAGCAATAATCGTGGCAAAGGCATGCACAAAAGTTAGGTGGCATATGGTGTGTCCAAGGAATGGAAAAATTCTTTATATAATTGGGGCATAGATTTCAAATTTGATCAGAAATAAAAATGAAAGTAAACTGGGATGAATCCTGAAAAGCTTTTTAAACTCTGATAAAAAAAAAAATTAAACTTTTTCCCAAGAGCAATGACAAGCCATTGAAAGATTTGAAGCGAAAAGGAGATATGATCATATTTCTATTCCAGGAAAGACGCTGACTGAGGTATGTAGGATGAACTGGAGGAATGTAAGACCATTAGAAGGGAGGACATCAGATGTTATACTTTGGAAAATATCTATTGCAGTGGTCGGCAAACTGCA
>NW_005323176.1:0-1380 GCF_000412655.1 Myotis brandtii | reverse complement strand
TGGAATTTGGAATTAAACCCTGGGTTGGCATCCCTGCTTTGTCACTTAACCTCTCTAGCTTCAGTTTTCGCACCTATAAAGTGAAATAGAAATAACAGACCTGCCTATCTCACAGGGTTATTATGTATGTGCATGTATTTTGTGTAATGTAAAGTAAGGTATGCTATTAGTTGTTAATTTTACTTTTTTACATATTATAGGTATGGGTGACATTGAAGGACTAATAGATAAAGTCAACGAGTTGAAGTTGGATGACAATGAAGCACTTATAGAGAAGTTGAAACATGGTATATAAGGAGCCAAAAGCATTTTATCTCAGAATATTTTCTATTGCTTGCTTTTTAATAAAACTAGTATTTATTTGTTTGAAATGATAAGTCTATTACTAAAGCCAGTGCCTGAAATGTTTATTTTTTAGATGATTTATATGCAAATCATTTTAAATTTCAGACATCTGAGCAATTTAATTTTAGTCATCCTAGTGGGTATAGTTTATCTGCCTTGTTTTCAAGTGTCTTGTGTATTTTTTTATTCCATTTTCTCTGATAGAATGTAAGCTTCTCTAGAATAGGATCTGTGTATCTGTATATTCTCTCTTGAATTCATTCTATGATCTTGCACATAACTGCTCAGTGACTATTTATTAATTGGATATTTTGTAAGTGTGCTTCAAGATGAACCCATAATGAAAGAAAATAGTAGTTTTATGAAATGAAATGTACATTTTCTAATATATCTGACTCACATTGTATTTCAGGTCAATTTACGTTGCGAGACATGTATGAACAATTTCAAAATATTATGAAAATGGGCCCCTTCAGTCAAATCTTGGTTAGTTATCCTAAAAAGTTTTTTTCTAACTTGTTTTGTTTTTCATTGAAATTTCTAAGAACAGATGTACTTGCTTTAATTATTTTTAATATTTGGGTAAAAATATATACTTTAAAAACTTAGTATCAATGTTAAAGCCAATAATTAAATGTCAACATTCGGAATAATTCATCTCAAGCTATTATTGATTTTATGTTTAAATATGTCTGTTTTAGGGGATGATCCCTGGTTTTGGAACAGATTTTATGAGCAAAGGAAATGAACAGGAGTCAATGGCAAGGCTAAAGAAATTAATGACGATAATGGATAGTATGAATGATCAAGGTAAGTTGGTAGATTACTTGTTCTGCATATCAGCAAGTTGAGAGTTTCACTGTGGTCTTGTGGACAAGATGGAGAAAAATTGAGACTGCAAGGCTTTTCTTAGGTAGATTTGTATTTGTTTGAAAGCTCTTACTCAGAGGTTAATGATTAGTAGATAGACTTCATCATTGAGGAAAAGGTCTAGTTCCATGGAAACAACACTAGTTCTTCATGATGTTGGTAGAA
>NW_005323175.1:0-1380 GCF_000412655.1 Myotis brandtii | reverse complement strand
TGGGAGGAAAGCCACTGCAGCTGGGAGAGGATGCACCTGAACCTGAGAGGAACCCGGGGGGTCTGGGGGGCACAACAGTGTCCACTGCAGCCCCTGTGCACATCTGTAATCCCATCCACCCGAGCCAGCTCATGACTGGGATCCACTCCTGCCTTTGTCCTGTGGGGGGAGGCACCTCACGGCACACAACCTTCCCACACCACAGGGTTCCAGGCCTGTTTGATGAGTTTCACCTTTGACCCCAGTCCTTCAGATGCAGACTTCGCAGTTTGTCCTGTAATTGCCTGCACTCCCCTCTCCATAATGTCAGCTCATCTCTTTCCCGCCAGCTGGACTTTTGAGCCCTGGTTCTATTTTCTCTTCTTTCCTTCATGCGCTCTGTATTACATATAGTTCAGCTTTGCGTATACTATCCTTGAAAGTAATGAATGATAGGGCATACAGTTCTTTAAGCAAGTAAGGAAAGCCTTAGAACTGTCCTCAGGTCTGACAAACATTCAGTGTCTGGGACTAAGCTGAGAAGAGATGATGTGTTCATGGTACATGTTACAGAATCTCAAGATTGGTTTTTCAAGAATAAGTAAATCATTGTTTAGAAACACATACAGCTATTTTAAAGTGCCTTTCCTTACTTGTCAGTTACCTTGTCAACGTGTATGTCACAGATGCAGGTCTCTTGTGAACAGAGTTCTGTCTGCTGTGAAAGCCACATGCGGCTGCTCCGTGGAGGAGACGCCTCTGCCCCCCTGGATAGAGCACTGGTGGCAGGCGCGGGGTTTGGACTCGGGCGCCTGGGGTGTACTGGCTCTGTCCATCATCTTGGACAAGTCATTCAATGGCTCTAAGCCTCAGTTCAATGATTATCAAATGTGGACAGTGATAGTGTGGCCGTCAGGGTGTCCTAAACGCCCCCATCAGCCTGCAGAGACTCCCCCAGACTTTCATGCCCTCAGAGCCAACCATGCCGATGGCTGAGGGTCTCCTGACCTCCGTGGTCCTCACCATCAATCACCCCAACAGTCATACTGGTACAGTGAGGATTGGCGTGGGTTTATCTAGTGAGCTGGCCAAGAACAGGCAGCCTGGGTTCAAGTTCACCGCTTCCTGGCTGTGTAGCCTTGGGCCAGGCTAAGGGGACACTGCAGGGGAGATGGAGATCCAGCATCAGCTAGGGGAGCTCAAGAAGTCCCAGCCCAGCCAGCACAGATTGTATCTGGTCCATCATGACCTCCAGGAGAAACTAGTGTATGGTTTACTGTGGCCAGTGGCAGCTTCAACGCGTGCCTGTGGCATCGCTTGCCCTGGGCAGAGCTTGCACCCTGGCTTCTGCACACCTCCCACTGCACCAGACACAGGGCCTCGGACACCTCTGGACGCTGG
>NW_005323174.1:0-1380 GCF_000412655.1 Myotis brandtii | reverse complement strand
GCACGACCCTCGCTTTACAGGTAAGGAAGCTGAGACCCAGGGCGGAGACCCAATCAAGTTAGGACAGGACTGGCCTGCCGGGTGGGGCTGCTGGCTCTCTGTCCTCAGCACAGAGCCCACCCGGGCTCCAGGGCATTGAAGGCTGTGAGGAGTCACACTCCTGTGAAGGGCTGAGCCTGGATTCTAACTCTAGGCATCTGGCCCCACACTCCTCTCCTCTCCACCACGCGAGGCCCTGCCAGCCCTGAGTCTGTGCTGCTGTGAAATACGTTTAGGAAAATCATTTTGGCTTAAAACCTGTGATTTTTAAAAGCCTGCTTCTAGGAAAATTTCAAGGGCCCAGGGATTGATGTTTGGGGAGAGATGTGTATTTTAATTCCCCTTTGCGGGGTCCGCATAAGAAGCCCCAGCAGAAAGGATAAAGGTAAGCACTGATTTAGTGCTTGCTGCGTACCAGGCCCTGTTCTGAGAGCTTTGCATGTATTAGCTCATTAATTTGAACAGCACCAAGTTAGTATCATGGCTGTTTCTCAGGGGAGGACACGGGGCCTTGGAAGGCAGTCTCACCCTGAGGCCAGGAGTCCAGGCCCCGCTCACTGTTCAGGCTGCCCCCTAAGTCAGGGACAGCGCCTCAGAGCTGGGCGCTCTTAGCTGGAAGCTGACTCTGACCAGCTTACTGTGACTTTGAATGAGTCCCTCACCCTCACATCCCTCCCCTGAGATACCGATACGACAGCTGCCTGCAGAGCTGTGACTGGGAACTTCGATGGTGCATAGAACCAAGCCTCAGACGAGGCCTGGTGGGACCTGGGACTCGCTAATGGTGGGGATTATCTGTGGTTTAAAGACTATCAGACTGCTGACTGGGCACTTCCTGCGAGACCTAATTACTCGGAAATTCATAGTAACCAAGAAGGAGCCTGAAATTATGGCATCTATACATCTGGAGGGAAGGTTACAAAATAAATTCTGGGGAGGACATCCACAGGGACACTTTCTAGAGACTTCCACGAACCAGCAGCCGCCGGGCTAATTTGATGAGTACCAGTTGCTGGTGGGCCCCCACGAGTCTGGGTCGGCTCCGGAAGGCGGGGCTCCGAGGGCCTGGCTTGAAGGAAGGAAACGGCTTACTGGAAGGCGGCCTCTGGTTCCGACCCTCACCCGTGTAGGCCGGCCCTCCCCACCGGAACAAACCCGGTTTGCCTCGGGTTCCTCACTTTTCCTGCTCAGAATCCTAGACGTGCCACAGTCGGGCAGCACCTCGGAGAAGCTGAGGCCCAGGGAATCTGAGGCCTAGCGTCGCCTGGAAAGGCAGACCTAAGGCGGGGGACTGTCTAGACACCTGGGGAGTGTGCCGGAGGCCCGGCAGGAGAGACTAGG
>NW_005323173.1:0-1380 GCF_000412655.1 Myotis brandtii | reverse complement strand
GAGAGAGAGAGATAGAAACATCAATGATAATGAGAATCATTGATCTGCTGCCTTGGACATGTCCCCTACCGGGGATTGAGCCCACAACCCCGGTATGTGCCTCTGACAGGAATTGAAACTGGGACCCTTATGTCCAAAGGCCGAGGCTCTATACATTGAGCTAAACTGGCTAGGGTCATGTAACTTCTTAATAGCATTGAAAACTCAATCTACCTCTCACAGCCCACACATTTATTTCCAACGTCAATTACATGAATCAGACTTCCTGATCCAATATGATAAATGCCATTTATGATTTGCTTTAAAGGATATTAAGTAAACTACAGTAATAGAAAAGTTAAATTGAAAGAGTCTGTGATTTTTACCAGTCCTGTGTCTTAGAGTGAATTTATGTGAAAATGCTATTACTAGACTGAAGGAAAATATAGTCTCAAATTACAAGTGTTCTTCAATGCTTAGATTTAGATCAATTGGAGCCGAAGAACATTTTGGACAAAGTGATGCCTTTAAATATCTCCCCATCTGCCTAGCCAAGTTACAAAGGAACTGGGATTGTTTCTGAAATGTGGCTAATAGTTTAATTCTAATGAATAGGACACATGAAGAAAGTTATTTATTACTCTACCTCCTAAATGATGTAAGAGGGATCAGAGGACCTTTAAGGAAGGTCTTCTGGAATCACTTAACAAAGTGGATTAAATGCCCCCCTCCTGAATGACAGTAAATTTCACATTCTTTAATTTGTTTTTGGCTCTGTAGGAACTCCTTAGGGAAGCATTAGGGCTATAGATATGTTACATAACACAGTCCTCAGAATTTCTATCAATTTTGAAATTTCCAGAAGTTATTTATATCACTTGTTTTAAATGAATTGAAATGACTATGCCATGTACTTAATTTTCCAAAGGGAACAGAAAATACTTTGTTCAGTTTCATAATTTCACAACTAAATATTCTATTATATAAAAGCAGAATAATTTAGTTGCGGAGTTATGAAACTGAAGAATGACTATAATTTTTAAAATGGTGCCATTAGCATTAAGTTCTCTATTTATTTTAATAACTGGCTTACATTACCTAGTGGGTTAACACATTTAGCTTACATAAGGTAGTACAAACTAAGTATTTTGTGCAAATCATTTAATAACTGCAAGGAAAAAGTGAGATTACAAATAACAGAGCATTCCCACAGGGTCCACATGGCAAGTGGCCAGGCCACCAGGGAGAAATCTCTTTCCTTATGGTTGACTAAAAAAAACCCCACATTCCCTTAAGGCAGCTGTTCCTGTTCTGTCCTTGTTACACAACCAGAGTCCCCTGTTACAGGAGATGCCTGAGCATAATTTTGGAAAAATGTCATTTCCCATTAGTATAGCACCA
>NW_005323172.1:0-1380 GCF_000412655.1 Myotis brandtii | reverse complement strand
CCATGTAATTGCAGCAGTGCAGTCACTTAAATTTCGGTGCTGATGTTATGTTTGAAATGTAAGCATGTGGTTGGCTTTTTAGTT
This sequence comes from Myotis brandtii, assembly GCF_000412655.1. Classification (NCBI taxonomy): domain Eukaryota; kingdom Metazoa; phylum Chordata; class Mammalia; order Chiroptera; family Vespertilionidae; genus Myotis; species Myotis brandtii. The sequence continues at coordinate 1,296 of NW_005323172.1, read as the reverse complement.
ACACCTCTTAAAAGGATTGGTGAGTCATTTTCGTCTGGGTGCCTATCCCCAGCCATAGGCCCTGGTCTCTCAGCCCCTGCTTGTTACAGTCACACCCAGCTGACCCTGTAAGCAGGAGGCCCCGAGGATCCCAGCTGAGGGAGCTCTGTCCCTCCTCAGCTCCTCTTCTGCCCTCAGCATTCTCAGGACCTGAGCCTGTTGAGACTCTGCCCACTTCCCATCTCCACTCTCAGCACAAGCCCTTCCTTACCTTGAAAGGGGAGAGGCTACAGCCGTGGACTCCCTGTTTAGCTAAGGAGAACCTCCCTGCCTTGCCCACTGGGTCCCAGGAGGGACAGGAGGAGGCAGCTTGCCTGCACCTTCATTCAGGCTGTATCTTTGTGAAGGTCCATACTCACAGAGGAAAGGAACTGCTTCAGCTCTATCATCGGAACTGGAAAAATTAGTATTTCATCAGACCAATGCACTGATCCCTGACTCACCTGCTGTATGAGGGGCAGGGCACCTGTCTATTGGTCTCAGTTTCTCCTTTAAAACAAGAGGAGTTGACTGGATGGGTTCCTTCTGTTTGAGTCAGAAGGTAATGGCTGGGTCCTTACTTACCATGGACACATGTGCGCCCTATCCATCTCCTCACTTCCTGGTTTGAATTCCCTGAGAGCTAATCCTCAGGGAATTCTCCATCCGTGGGCACATTCTTCATTCTCATGTGGGACAGCTGCTTTGTTTTATTTGGTTTCCTGCCCATGGAGCTGGCCTAGACCACATGGACCCTCAAGGAACCCTTCATCCGTCTCTCCCCTGAGACCTTAACCAGAGCCAGCCTCATTAGCAAGCACCTTCTTTAATTTTCATAACTCTCAAGAGAAAAGGCAGGGGGCATGACCAGCCCAAAGCCTCACCACCTTGGAAGGAGAAATAAAAAGTGAGAAGAAAGGATAGACTTTTGCTCCTCCAGACAAAGGCTTCGCTCTCAAGGCTTCAGGAAGGGCTGTGTGATACCTAGAGGAGTTTGGTACAGATGGGAAAGTGGGGATAAGACATAACCCCCAATTCTGTGTGTGATAAAGATTACCCAAGAAGGTTTCTCCAGAGAAGCTTTTAGAAGAGGCATTGAGTCTGAATTTGCAGAGATGGGAGTAACAATGTGTTGTAAAGACAGAAGCAATAATTGGCAAGTCGAATGTGCTTGGGGAGCAGGAGAGCTCAGTGGGCTCCAGGGGGCCAGGTGAAGGGAGTGTGAGATGCGTTTGGTGAGATGTCAGACTGTGGAGTGGGAAGATGACCAGGGCCTTG
>NW_005323171.1:0-1379 GCF_000412655.1 Myotis brandtii | reverse complement strand
GGCCTCTAGTATGCATATAAGTTCCCAGGTTCATCTCTCCCCACCCGCTCCCCACCCACTCTTCACCCCCCTTCCCTCTGAGGCTCGTCAGTCTGTTCCATTTCTTTTCAGACCTTATTTAGGCTTCATTTCTTTCGGCAATGCTTTTTCACACTGCCAAGCCGAATAGCTATCATAAAACCAAACAAAAGGCAAGGTTCCAAGCAGTCATTACAGCCTTTTACTGAGCCAACCTGAAGTGTGCACAGGGCTCCCCCATTTCCTAGGTTGTTATTCTTTGTTTTTTATGAATGAGAGGAAATGATAGGGAAATGATCTTCAAGACTAAGTTTTATACCAAAAGAGTCCCTCCTTCCAATTTGTCAGTATTACATGACAATAATTTGAACATTGTAATTAAAATTCTTAGTTAAGAGACATTGTGTTTTTAAAATTGCTTGTTAATTCCCAGAAAACGGGTTAAGAACTTTGACCCTGAAGAAAGTCCTGCCACATGTTGGCTGTGGGGCTTTCAGAAGTTCCTGATTGGTTCCCTTATCTGTACAAGGGGGTACTAAAACCTACCTAGTGAGACTGTTGGGATATTACATGAGATAGTATACAAAGTACTTAGTATGAGGCCTAGCACAGACATAATACATGTTTAATAAACACTTGCTATTAACATTTGCATTCTCATGAAAGTGAGAGTAATCTTGGTTGGAAGTGTTATTTCATAAACAATATTATCAAACGATCAACTATCACCAATACTAGACCTAAACTTAGAGGCCCCATTGTGACTATGTTTTCCACTCAGAGGACTTGTCATTTTACTGGAACAACATAGCTTTTGGGCCGCCTATTCAGATTAAGTGCAACATTCCCTTTCGGACATCATATCAACCATGTGCTTTTCTTTAAGACACACCCAATTGTTGCAATTGTAATGAAGGCTGAAACTCCAATGGTGCAAATAGTAATAAAAGAAGGAGAAAGTGAAGGAGTGAATGACAACCAGTTCCATAAAATGTCATGGTGACTGTAGCCCAGGAAAGCATTGGTTGTCACAACAGCTAGCCAAAGATTACTAAACGGTTTTTGTTTCCATATACTGACGTATTCAGATACAGAAGGGGGAGTGAACTCGTTTCTTTGGAAAAGGCCAGCAGTGAAATGTAGAAAGTACTCAGCTATTTTAGAAAGGTGGCGTTCTAAAATCATTGAGAGATCATAGAAACTTACCAATCGGCAAAATAAAATGAACACCTATGTAAAGTATATATTCAGCTTTCCAGGTTGGTATGAGAACTTGAGTCTACAAAGATGGCATCAGGCAGTTTATGGGTGTGTGGGGAGATGCTTTTACTTATCGAATCCACATGACATTCTTTTTTTCT
>NW_005323170.1:0-1379 GCF_000412655.1 Myotis brandtii | reverse complement strand
CCCCAAGAGTTCCTTTAACCCTTTCCAACAATTTGTAAATATGTTTATGTACTAAATGTTCTTCTGTTTAAATTTGTGGAGTGGTTTCCATATTTCTCACTGGCCCCTGGCTGATACATGCAACAAATATAAAACAAATGAAGAAATGAACCTGGACAACATTGTGGAACTTTCTGCACTGAAATCCTGGCGCTCCAGATTGCTGCTTTCTCAATGCCCATTCCACCTGGTCTGCCTGGGGAGCAACCTGACTGCTCTGTTGTAAACGTCAGACCTAGAGACCTAGAGGTGGAGAGAGGCAGCGCATCTCTATGCTCACTGCCTAATCCTGCCTCCTCTGGCTGATTTCTGCAGCACATCAGCTCTCAAAGATTGCCTTGTGTCACTGCCTGGATACTGCTTGCTTCTGTGCCCATAACAGATGTGGCCTTTCCCATGGCCCTCCTATTATCAAAAAGCTTGAAGGATATAGACAAAAGTGATATGACCTTTGAGGTACTAGCTTTGCTGGAATCAGGATTGGTTTCAGATGGGATGTCATATTTTTCATGTGCAGCATTGCCTGCTTGATCTACTCTGTTACATTACTTCTTCTAGTATGTGTCACATTATCTTAGCTCATGCCATCAGTGTTAACAATGAAATGTGCTATGGTTGGAACAGCAGCATTAGATATGGCCACAGATATAGAAGCCCTTGGTTTTTATAGAGTCTTGGAAGACACATGAGCTGAATCTTACACCATTAAGTCCTACAGCCACCATAGAAAATACGTCATATTTTTTCCAAGAAAAGAAAAATTAGTCAATAGACTTGAAGAAATCACGAGGTAACATTCTGGAGAAAACCACCCCATCAATATTGAATTCTGAGCTCTGATGCCTAGGCTAGGCAATGGCTCTTTACATGCAGCTCTCAACGCCTAGCAATGGCAGTCATTTTGGATAAATTGTGCCCTGATGCTTCAGCAACAGCCAAATTCATAGGAGCATCTTTATAGGTTTCAAAGAGGGCCTACATTTAGAAGAATAACCCAGCCTCAGTCTTGTCACTTTGATTTGTATTTAGAATCAGAACAAATTTCTCTTTCTGTTGCCTGTGGATGACACATTCTCCAAATCTATGTCTGGAATTGCTAAATAAGCTTCAAAGAATAGATTTTTTTCTAACCTCATTTTAATGTCTAGACATTTGTGGGTTATTGAATCTAAGCAATCTAAAACATCAAGTCAGTGTCCCCCGAACCGAATTCAACCTGTAGATTAAGAATGCAATCAAGAATTGTAAAATCAGACCCTCAGCACCAAACTCATTGTGGACAAACTGAGAAAAGAAGCTGTTATTTGAAAGCCTTCCAACTAGCAGGAGAAACAAAGGGG
>NW_005323169.1:0-1379 GCF_000412655.1 Myotis brandtii | reverse complement strand
TGGGGAATTGGGAGGGGCCACAGGGGAGAGGGAGGAAGAAGGAGATGGACTCAATTAGGGGCTTGCTGATTTGTTGGGGATCCTGCACATCCTCCTGAAGTGTCAGAGGGGGCGAAGCTAGGCAAATAGGCTTGGGGAAGGAAAGGCCCCTGGGGTCCTGGAGGGAAGGAGGTGTCTGGGACACACTGCTCCCAGCCAAGAGCATGCCCTGGCAGCTCAGAGCATCAGGAGCCTTCCAGGAGGGAGGAGGCCCAGCGAAGAGCTGAGTTGGGACAGTATCCCAGGGGCAGAGAAGGAAAAGTCTCCACGGGTGAGATCAGGTGAAGGCTGCAGCCTTTAGGGGGGGCTGGAGTTGAGGGGTTGTTGAAGGGATCGAGAGAAGACCCTTCCAAGTATTTCAGATGCTGCCTGGGCAATCCTGGACAATCACCCATCCTTCCCCCAAATGGGAACAGACACGGGATAGACACAGATCCCCGCCCCTCCGCACAAGAGCAGTGAGAATGCCCGGAAAAAGCAAACAGTTCTCCCGCTTCCCCCGACCCGGCCCACCTAGGAACATCTAGACCCACCCAGTCCAACAGAAATGGAAGCACCTACGGACCCACAGACTCCTCTCGGGACACAACCAGGCCACACCAATCCTAATTGCTGCTGGCGAGGGCCCGGGCGCCGCAAGACACAGGGGGCGCGCGAGGTCCCGCGAGCTGGCAGGTTCTACCCGAGCCTCCGCGGAGCTAAGTGTCGGCAAGGAAACTTGTGACCAGCGTCTGCGGTCTCCGCGGTCTCAGTGCAGACTTGCGGGATGAAGTTGCGGCTGCGCGGAGGAATGGGGAAAGGAGGCAGGACAGCAAGCCATCCCCACCCTCCACCCACGGGGAGAGGGCCTCTGACCCCTAAATCTGGGAGCGGGTGGAGAGGCAGGGCGACCATCGGCCTGCTATAGATGTGTACCCCGAAGTGATTCTTAACGTTTTGGAAAGCTCCTTGTCCCAAGGGCGGGTGACTACGGAAGGGCCCGCTGGTCTGGGCCTTCGCCTGCTTTCAGCTGCCGCCACGAGGGTCCTGGTAAAGGGGTGGCAGTGGGAGCGTGGCTGGGAGGGTCACTGAGGGGGTTATCTGGGATCCAACAGCGGGAGGGGAGGCCTGACCCAGAGACAGGGAGAGACAAACCTGGAGCCATGGGGAGTGACATACAAAATTTTATTATTATTTATTTATTATTATTATTATTTATTTCTCATGTGCACAATAAAAAAAAGGAAGAAAAAGAAAAGAATCAAAACGAACCGACGCGCTTCAAGTGGCCAAGGAGACCAGAGCTACAGGGGGGGCTGTCTCTCGAGGGTTCGGCTGGGTCTTGGCGCTGGTGCCCCCCC
>NW_005323168.1:0-1379 GCF_000412655.1 Myotis brandtii | reverse complement strand
CTATACACATACACTTATTTTATAAAATCAAAGTATCCACACTGCTTTTTAACACAATGTAATAGGCACACACCTCCTTATAATCATGTATCCTTCCAAAACCTGATTTTCAGAATAGCATCCCACTATATGGAAATTCTGTGATTTTTTTCTCATCCCCAATATAACACCCCAAGACTCTGTCTTCTGTGCTTTTCTACACTGCCCTCCCTGCCCCCCATCCCCCCACCCCCGGGTCTTCCTATCCCACAAAAATAGGCCATCAGGAGCCAGGGCATCCTGCAACAACCTTGCACACAGTTTACGTCAGCTCCTGGCCTGCTTCCTCAGACTTCTCTCACCATCTGCTGCTCTTCCTCAAGCCTCGCCGGCCCGGGCCTTTCCGGGACAGGTCTCTAGGGCTTCCACGCTCTCCTCGCTTCCTTCCTGCCCTACTGCTCCCCATTTGCTGACAGCAAGAGATTTAAAGGGATGACGAGATGGCCAGTGGCTGTGAGTGTCCTTATAACACTCCAACTAGAGTCACAGGCCTGGCCACAAACATTTCTTGACAATGTGCCGGTCTCCGTGCATAGGACCATCACAGCCTGTGAGGCAAGACCATTCCCATTTCACAGGCGGGGAAACTGGGGCTGAAACAAGTCGAGGCGCACACACCTGGCAAGTGTTGGAGCAGAATTCAAGCCATGTCTACCTGGGGCTCACTTCATGCTTATTAACCATATCAAAACCTTAACTGTCCAGGTCAAGCATATTGAAGACACCACTGCCTGACTATAGATGCCCACCCATCTTCCGCAAGAGAGGGAACTAGAACACTTCCCTTCCATTCATCCCTCACCACCCTGGGCTCCGGGCTGACCCCTGTTCCCTCCCTTCTAACATAGCATCTCTCTTCCCACCTCTAGGCACAGTGTGTCTTCTCTCCTTGTGCTCCTCACTCACTCCTCATAGCCTTCGATATGGGGGTCAGAGGTCACACCCACTCAGGAGGGCAGCTCCCCTCATACTACAAATCCTCACAGCATCTTGTCATTGGCCCTCCTAGCATTTACCATGGATTGTATTTAGATACCTTTGCAGCTATTTGGTCAAAGTGTGTTTGCCCCGCTGTACTATATGCACCACACGGACAGGGACCACGTCTATTTTTGCTGTATTTACCCTAGCCCTAGCACCAGCATAGTACCCCCCACTTAGTAAAAAGCTGTAGAATCAGCAGCTGCTCCAAATATAAGCCAACTGGCTGAGCCCACTCAGGGGTGTTCCTCAACCACACCTCCTTTCTGAAGCATCTGGACTGACTGTTCTGAACTCATGGCAGAGCCTTAACTAGGTCTGGTCCTATCCTATATAATAAAAGGCTAATATGCAAACTG
>NW_005323167.1:0-1379 GCF_000412655.1 Myotis brandtii | reverse complement strand
AACCGTGACCTCCTGGTTCATAGGTCTATGTTCAACCGCTGAGCCACACCTTGATGAGTGTGTCTTGTCTTTTTGATAATAGCCTTTCTAACAGGTGTGTGGTGATATTATAACCACCAATTTTAAAATAGCATCCTCTCTGCACTCTATATCTTCTTACCCTGTTTTAATTTTCTTTATAGAATGTTCATCACCTGACATATTTATTTACTATCTTCCCCCAGCCTCACTCAGACCTAGCCTTCATTAGATCATGGATGTCTGGCTTTTCACTGTTTTATGCTTAGCACTTAGGAAAGGGTCTGGCACACAGTCAGTGCTCAGTGAGAGCTGCACCATTCTGGTAATCGTTCAGAGCATGTGAAGAGAGGACCTCCATTCAGCAGGTATCAGTGTGCTGAAGGGCTCATCAGGGTGTACTGGTGGGATGGACTCTTCCTCCTCCTGGTTCCTGCCCACCCACTCCTGCCCACCAGAGGGGTACAGGAGTGCACACTGCAGATCCCACATTTCCTCCACCGAAACTTACCTAGACAGAGAATTTTGGTGTGGCTATGGAGCCACAGGAATTCTCATACATCAGCAGTGGGAATGAAAATTTGTCTACTGAAGAAGCAGCTACAAGTGTCTACCCCTATGACCCGGCAATTTCATATCTAACAGAAATGTATATACCCTCTCCATAAAGAATGTACTAGAAATTCATACAGCATTATGTGTAATAGCCCCCAAACTGGAAACCCCCATGCCTGCCACAGGAGAATGAACAAATCAACTGGTTTATTCACACCACGCACTAGTTAGTACACAGCAGTGAAAATGAGCAACAATCCACAGGAGAATCATGGATTTCACCAATGTGACTATTTAAGCAAGCCCCAACGGAGTTGTACTGTATGATTCCATGTATGTAAAACTGAAAAACAAGCAAAATGAATCTATTGTGTGAGAAGTCAGGGGTCACGGGGGATGACTTGAAAGGGGCTGTGGGGTTCTGGCCATATTTTGTTTCTTGAGCTATGCTGGTTTCACAGATGTGCTCGCTCTGAAAATTCACTGAGCTGTGATTTGTGATTTGTCCACTTTGCTGAATGTATGTTGTATTTTGATGGAAAAAGTATTTCAAAGGGTAATACTTATCTTTCAAAAACGTGTAACTTACTTGATCCCGATCCCTTGGGGTCATGCTGGGGACTAAAGCTCTACTGAGGACTTGATTCATAGTCTTTGCCTATGAATGCTAATTTGTTCCAATCAATAAGTTGCTAATTTTGTTGTTTCCCCGATTAAGTTTCTGTAGGCTAAAGATGGCTTCTTGGTGCCTAAGGTGTGGCTCTGTTGTGCCACCTGGTGGCCATCGGTGTGATTACAGCGGTAGA
>NW_005323166.1:0-1379 GCF_000412655.1 Myotis brandtii | reverse complement strand
TTGTTGTACCTTTGAGGGTTATAATTTAAGCATTTCCCAGACGGTGTCATCCCCACAGGGCCTCTCTTTTCAATCGCTCCCATAAAGGCTGCGTTTAAACATTCTCCCTGCTCAGTGTCTCCGTGGCCTTCTCCAATGTCCTTCATGCAGTCTAGACTGTGTTTTGTATTCAAAAGATATTCACTTGATAGTATATGGACCTAGTAATGTCCTGGTTTCTTACATTTGCTAAAAGCAGGGGCACTGGATTGTAACAGCCACTAGAGCCAATTCTATTTCTATTGTAACAATGATAGATCTTCCTTTAGGGAAGAGCCCTACAGAATAAATTCCTGCGTCATTGGATCCTTCTTTGCTTTTTAAAAAAATCTTTTTATCTTTTGAGGGAGACAGGCAAAGGGTGCAATTAGGCCTTTATTCAAAATACCGACATCTCATAGAAGGAATCTGCTTGTACTGTGTAATTTTGATTTCAGAATTTATGGCACAAGGTCACCTGGGTAAAGAGAATTCCCCTGCAGAACAATGTGTTTCTGTCTTCCCCAAAGCATACTCTCCCTCTGAGGAACGATGCTCTCATTTTTAATGGTGTGTGTTGAATAGAGCTGACATATTTCCTGTTTTCAGCTGTCTGCCTGATTCTTGGAAGCACTTTTGTTTTTTAACATAAACCTTTCTTTATTGATTCAGAACTAGAAAAATGTTTAATGTAGTAGTAACATTTAGTAACTAAGGGGAGTGTGTTTTGAGCAATTTCTCTGGCTCATGGAAAAAATGTATGAGTCTGTCTCTGTGTACAAAAACTTATTTGATTCATCTTAAGTTGGATTTATAAAAACAGAAATATATAAATTAGTATCCTGATCATTGAGCTTGCAGCTTGGTATTTTATGAATTTATTTTCTGCTCATATTCAGAGGCCTTGTACCTTGAAGTTTTCTAGGGTAATCAACATTTTAAATATTCTGTTCTGCTGTTAGATCATTTATCTTGATGTGAGGGTATAGAAAAGATGTCACCTCGGGTAGAGACTGAAGACAGGATAATTGTAAAACATGATAAAAATACACAGAATGTATTATCCCAACCTTCACTTCAAGATATGTATTCATTACACCAGGAAGAGTTTTGAAGCAAATAAATTTTTGGATTGGCTCCCAAATTTGTTTAAAATTAAATTTGTGTTCTGCTTAATCTTCGAACCATTCTGCAGCTAAATGTAGACACCAAGTAGATGTAAATAATGAAGCAAATCAGTAATGAACTGTTTTGTGGAGACCCAACTGAAAATAAACAAAAAGTAGTAGATCATCAGTACTGTAATTTTTAATTTATTTTATTATGTTTTTAATCCTCACTCGAGGATATTTTTTCCATTG
>NW_005323165.1:0-1379 GCF_000412655.1 Myotis brandtii | reverse complement strand
GCTAGACTGTCAGGTGCCTTTATGCCTTTACACAGAGAGATGTGGGGGTCTGGTCTCCTGTAGATGTGTATATGCATCTAAACCTGGCCCTAGTGTCAATGTCAGGACCACAACGCCCTCAAATCCAGAATAAAACATTCACTTGGGAGTAACAGCTCTCTCTCTCTTAGTTGCTGTTAGGACTCACCAGATCCTGGGACCCGGATCAGGGCATGCTAACGAGCTCAGTTTGTTTGCAACTGGAGCAGAGTCCTTTGTCAAGTGGGGTATTTCCTCTGACGTCACTGGACTGTTCATCAGCTCCAAGGTGGGTCTTTGCCAGGAAAACCTGAATTAAAGAGGAGGCTTGGCCTTCGGGGAAGAGGCCTGTGTCCTGGCTGGGTGTGTCTGCTCCAGGCAGGCCACCCAGAACCACTGATTCTCTGGGTAAATGTACTTTTGATCCAAGGGGGAGGAGGCGGGGAGGGAGGGAGAAAGGTACAATACAAGCAACAGAGCTACAGAGCAGTTCGCTGTTACTGGGTGGGACTTTTGAACCGGTGGGATGGTGACAGCCCCAGCCCCACCCACTCCATCAGAGGCTGATGTCTTTCCTGCCCACCCCACCAGCCTCCCCTCCTCTTCCCTCCCTCACCACTTCCCTCCATATTCTCTTGAAGACCAGCTGCCTAGGTGACACCTTTTGCTTCTAAAACCTTTGTCGTTCTTCCTTGACCCCTTTCTCAAAATATTCCCTCTTGTTCCTCCTCCAATGCCAGACTGTTGGCATGTGTCTCCCTGTCTTGCGCAGGCTGCCATCTCTGGCTCACCATGGTTGCATAATTGCCTCTGGTTAAAGTTTAAATAGATGGGTTTCAGCCCAAGAGAAAAATGTAAACAAGCCATTTCTGCAGTCTTTCAGAACTGCTGACTTCCAGTGCTTTTGAATTGTGTGCTAGGAAATTCATTCAGCTCCTCCCTAACCAAGCAACTGAGAACGCCACTGGGCTCTCAGAGACATGGAAGCTGCTCGCAAACCATTGAGAAGCTTTTAGAGGATCCACACTTTTCCTTTTAACTCAATTAAGCTGTCAGGATCCAGTTCCTATTCTAGGATGTCCGTCTGCTGTACTGAGGTGAGAAAACAGTTAAGCAATCTTCGTGGGCTGGCTTCTGAGAGGAAGGAAGTGAAAGGAGCTGTCATTTCCCTGCTGGAATTTTTTCCTTGGGGGAGGAGTTTTATTAGTTTTACTGGTTGGTGAGGCTGTCTTAGGATCATGAGAGTGGGACCATTCTCAGCCAGTGCAGGAGGAAGAGGACAGGTGGGGTTTGAGCTGGTGATTAGGCATATGTTCCTCCATTTGCTGTGTTTCCTCAGAAGTAAGCAGCACATTTTTTTT
>NW_005323164.1:0-1379 GCF_000412655.1 Myotis brandtii | reverse complement strand
GCATGTGCCCTGACCCAGAATCAAGCCATGACCTCCTGGTTCTTAGGTTTATGCTCAACCACTGAGCCATTGTGGCCAGGCCAAAGCCAAAGGCGATTTTCTAAACAAAGCAAACAAAATTCAAAAACCATATATTTTGTGCCTTCTAGATACAAGAAGCTGTGAGTGATATAGACATGAATAAGTGGGGTTCTGCCCTCTAGGAAGCGAAGCAGATGCTACTCCCCAAGCTCATGAGTGCAAAGATTCTGCTGTTTTTGTTCACTACCTTATACCAGTGGCTGGCCCTGCACCTGGCCCCACAGATGTTGCAGAATAAATATGTTGTTGAATGCATTACTTTTTCGAAAAGCAACACTAAGTTCCTACATGTGCCAGGTACTACACAAGGTATTTTCACATATCTGGTTTAAATTAAACCTCAGAACAATGTTATGTGGCTTTAATAGCTCTGTTTGTAGAGGTGAAAACTGAGGCTTGAAGCAAAAGTTCTAACACAAGGCAGACTGTGATCGATGCCGGAACAGAGGCACTGTGTTTGGAGATGCAGGAGGAGAGCTCAGTTCACACTCAGATGACTCCCTGCTCCCAGTTGCCTCATTCTAGATCCATAAAAATCATCTGACCTTTTCACCAGGACCGAGCCTGCTCTGAGCGCCAACGGGATTTACTGACGGCTGTGAGTGTAGGCTCCGGGGCTGCAAAGCACCCCTTCCCCTGACTCCTCTGAAGCCATGGGCAGGAAGCAGGAAGCATGATGCCTTGTGGGTATTCACTTTGCAAGGAGTCTCACCATGCTCCTCGGAGGCAGTTCTTCACGTCTCCCACTTTGGATGGAAGATTTGGAAACCCCAACTTGAAGTGACTTCCTCAAGTTCACACAATGAGGTTGAACAGAGCCATACATGGTTATCGGGTTCTGTAGGAGGCTTGGTTCCCTTCGGAGCAACAGGAAAAAATCACCACCAGGAAGCAGGGCTTCGCCCACAGGCATTGGTCTGGCAGGAGGAGCCGGCTGGGATGGTTCTCCAAAGGCAGGTGTCCTTGATGGTCACAGAGCCCGTGACATACAGAACCTGACCAGAGCCTCACAGCCACCTCATGAGGTGGGACCTCATCCCACTTTACAGAGAAGGAAACGGGGGAGTAGAACCAACGTCAGGCAGGAGGCTTAGGCTCAGAATTCAAACCCAGACCTTCCGTCTCCACAGCCTATGCCGCTGCTTCTTGCTGCCCCACACTGGGCACAGACCAATTGTTCCCTCAGATCATCCATCCGTCCGTCCATCAATCTTGCAAATCATCGTCAAGTACCTTCAGTGTAAAGTTCCAACAGAAGAGATGGACAGACAAATGCTATTTAACTGGAAGCCAATATA
>NW_005323163.1:0-1378 GCF_000412655.1 Myotis brandtii | reverse complement strand
AAGAAGTGGCCCAATTCAAATTAGGCTCCAATTTCTTGGATTAGCGCCTGCTGGCTCCCTCCTTGGGGCAACTGAGGAGGGGCCTAGAGAGGGGATGAGAGTGTGGGTAGGAATAGTCTCCCTCCTGGAAGCTGGGCAGGCGCGCTCTCTTTTCGGTTGAGATGGAAACATGGGAGAAGAAAAACACAGCTTCCCTTCTTCATATTTCTGTTTCGTGGAGATAAAAAATGTCAATATTTTAAACACTGCTTGCAGCTAGCGTCTTTTATTTTCTAACTTAAATCAATGCTGGTTGCAACCCACTCAATGGGTTTCTTAACTCACTAATGAGTCTGGACCCTCAACTTGAAAACCTTATTCTAGGAGGTTTGTTGCCACAAGTTTGGAGGAAAGAACTGCTCTTGCTTGTAAAACACTTCAGTGGACTGTTTGGTAATGCAGGAAACGAGAATTAGGGACTAAATTGGACAGGAGTGGTGACCAAGACAAGCAATTTGGTATAACTGCAAAGGATAATATAATTAAAATAATATGGTAGAAATGAGTAGAGAGATTAACACCTGATAAGGTCAAACATCTTTTCATGTGCTCATTTGCCATTTGTCTTCGTCAGTGTGAGCTGCTAGGCCAGAATAACACGGACGGACGGGGTGGCTCAGACAACAAACATTTTTTTCTCACAGTTCTGGAGGCTGGAGGTCTAGGATCAGGGTGCCCCTGATTGGGTGCTTGGTGAAGACCCACCTCCTGGTGCACAGATGACTGTCTTCTCAAGCCTCATGCGGCAGAGGGAGATAAAGGGCTAGCTCTCCTCCTCTTCTTCTAAGGACACTCATCATTGGGGCTCCACCTTTATGACCTAATTACCCCCTAGAGGGCCAACCTCCTGATACCATCACATTGGGCCTTAGGATTTAACATATACGGGGGTGGGGTCGTACAAACATATAATCTATAGCACCATCTTTGGTATATCCTCTGTAGTGAAAGGACAGCAGCATTTCTAGTAAACCAAGTGTTAAAAGGAAGTAGAGCATTATTATCAACAAGGGTAGTAATATGTGCCATAACAGTAAGCTTTCAATCTTTCTAATTTTTTAATCTCCGGTACAGAAAACTCTGTGCCAGGAAGCAGGGATACAGAGGTTAACTCAACGGATATGGTTCTTCCCCTCGTGGAACTTATAGTCATGAGGTAGGCGAGGATTCGAAAAACATTTTTATAGAACAAATACACGTATGTATAATTATAAAAAGTGATGTGTCCCAAAAGGACCAAACCAAATGGCATGAAAAAGAAGACTGGAGACTTCATTTCCATTGAGAGTCAAGTACTTTCAGTTCAGACCTGAAAAATGAAGAGGTGCTATGCAGGCGC
>NW_005323162.1:0-1378 GCF_000412655.1 Myotis brandtii | reverse complement strand
TCTGAAATCAATAAAAAAATATTTTTTTAAAAAGAAGCAAGGGTCTATGGGTTCCCCTTCTAGTCATTACAATGATTTATGCCTTCTAGGGAGACCATGGTTGTAAAAAGCATAAGATGAAATAAGTTAAGACATACCAGCTTGTGAAGGCTCACAGAATACTATGTTTTAAAGGTTTCCTCTCTGATTATCTGCAACAGAATGGAAGACTATTTATCCTGTCATCATTCATATCCCTACTGTCTTTATGGCTGCCCCTGCTGTTATAATTGGCTGCCTAAGACTCCCACTTATCATGAGAGTACAAAGAGAGACATTTATATTCAAACATACTGGACTGGAATCATGTATAATGCTGCTTTTCTGTCTACATGGATCTTTTCTTCCCCATCAGCAACTTGCAATTACGTCCACACAAGGCCAAGCATCTTAGTGATGAACAGGAGACTCCGTGACCCCACCAGCTGCTTCGTTTACACTGTGACTATCAGCAAGCATCTGGACCTCAGCTGAAACTTGCCCTTCTCCATCTTTTGCTGGTTGCTATGTAGACGCAGTCCCTGTGTGTTTAGAAACAAAACTAATGAGTTGTATTTTTCTCATTTCTCTGTGAAATGTATAAGACCCTGACACAAGGCAAATTGAAATACATTTTTAAAGAAAAAGAGAAAGGGTTTTGTTTTTCTCTAGTTTTCCCCATCGTACTGTTCTCCATCCCTAGATATGACATCATTACAAAAGTATCCCTTCCATATTAGTCGAGTGCAGACATTTTCACAATAAAGGGCAGAGATACACTTAGTGATATACAATCTTCAGGTTAGAGAAGTTAAATGACTAGCTTAAAATCACGGAGCAGTAAGTGGCAAAATTAAAATAAATGCACAAGAAAAGCAGAGAGACCCAACTGTAATTTCCCTTCCCGACAGGGCCATTGTACTCCAGATCTCCCCACTGGAAGAGCAGAGGCCTTCACGCTGAGTACATTACAGTTCTGTTTCTCCCTCTGACCATCCTGCTTTCTTCAATCCCACAGGTGTGGTTCCTAAGAGCACTGTTCCCTCAATAAACTTCCTTTGCAAAAAAAAAAATCTCAATCTGAATATTTTCCTCAGGGAATGCAACTTGCAGCACAGAGTATTATTTTACAAAAATATACATTTAAAATTTTAAGACAGTATGTTGCTATATTGATCCCCTCCTCTTTATACAAAATATCCTCACCCTGGATACTTCCAGCCCCAAGGCTACTGCAGAGTAAATATTGAGGAAGGAGGTTGAGGAAGGAGAACTGGTTTAAGGTGAATGAATGTCTTCTGAGTCAGATGCAAAATGCCAAGAAAATCACTTTAAGATTTGAAAGCAGAAAATAATATAT
>NW_005323161.1:0-1378 GCF_000412655.1 Myotis brandtii | reverse complement strand
AAAATAGAGGTGGATCTAGGTGCTCCCACTGACATTATTTTTATGTAGGCACCTAATAGTAAATGCTGCAGCATATATAACATGACTGCCATAATCCTGGTTGACATTTGTATAGAAACCTGGACAAACAAAGACACAGTAGTATAGAAACAGCTATCACTCAGCTATAAAGTTTTAGTATTTATCATTAATTCCTAACTCATGTTCCTTCTTCTGAGGTTTTAAATCTACTAGAACTTCTTCCAGCTGTTGATGTTGGAATCAAAGCATATTATAAAGCAGGGGACAGAAACATCATCCCACACCCTCCCCCGTTCATCCTATGCAGACACTCAAAATCCCCAAAGGAGCCACATTCTCAGGGAGAAGTGTTAGATTGTGGACAAATAGAAATTTGGATTCTGGCAAATCAGTAACTGTAAGGAATTGCTGAAAAAGACAATGGGAACTCTTCTTAATCCTTCTAGGTCATTCTTGACGGGTTCCACCTTAGACTACAATGGCAGAAGTCCAATTTTTCTCTCCACTTACTTGATTCTAAATGCTTTAGATAAGCTACATTATCACTGCTGTCTTAATTTATTGCTGTCTTAATTCTTATTAAGATTATTAATGATTATAGAAATCTCACCTTAGAAAAAGACAGAGAGAGATGGGCTTGTGATGTAAGTCCTGGTGTATTTGGGTCGCCCAGGCAGCACCACACAGCCTAACTGCAGAGAGCTGACCTCCAAAGGCCCTTCTCTGCAGGGCTCCCATAGGACCAGCATCTTGTGACATTTCGTGCTGGGTACAAAATCCCACAGGCACTCACTTATCTCAGCATATGCCAGTGATCACAGCCACAAAGACCAGGGGATAGAATACAAAAGAATGGTGCTTTGTCTTTTTACCACTTTATCTTATTTTCCCTCTAGAATTTATATTTTGTACCAACCATATTGCAACAAGACAGTTTTAGAAAATAGAAAGAAATAGCACTACGGTTTCACAACCATTATATCAAAGTGCTTTTGGGCTTTACCCTCTTCAGAGTGTGTTCATGATTTCAGCTACAAGGAGCAGCCTGAAAGCCCTCATGGGCAGCTCATCACATATCTTCCATGCGTGCTGTGCCTGGGATGTGGTCCTTTGGCTTTTGAAGGACTTAGGGTGTGAGAAACTTGTGGGGAGACTTAGCATTCTCTCCCCCGCCGCCCCATCCCCATCCCATCCCCTAGGAGATAGACCAGAAGCCCTTGGCAATCACTTTCCCCCAATCTCATTTAGGGCCCTGTGAATCCAGATTCCTCATGATTTGGATTCTGGCAAATCAGCAACTGGAATAAAAGTAGCCCTGAAGTGTTTCTCTCACATGGATGTTTCTCTCTGTCTTTCC
>NW_005323160.1:0-1378 GCF_000412655.1 Myotis brandtii | reverse complement strand
ACACCAAGCCAAAAGCAGATGGGGGCAAGCGGTCATGCGGCAATACCTTCTAATGCAAATAAGTGTAAGACAGTAATATAAAGAAATGAACTATCATCAGAAATATTTATTGTCTACAGCAGTGCCCAGCAATTACATAACCTCGCCAGCTTTCCTTCTCTGACCTGTCTCCTCATATTTCAATCCCTGGCCTGGAGTGGTACCCCTCCTCTGCTTCCTCAGACTTCCCTGTGTAATTGTCTGTTCATGTTTTTGTCTCCCCAACTAGACCTTAAAGTCCTCAGGGCTGGGACTATATTTTATTCATCTCTGTATCCTCAAAGCCTGGCACAGGCTGGCATATAGCAGGTGTCTGATCAACATTTGTCGACTGAATGGTCTCTAACGTCCTTGGAGGACAGTCACAATGACTGGACCAGTCATTTGGATTCTGTCCTCCACAGAGCCCCGCATAAAGCGTGGGCCAAATCACCTTCCCAGCTGTCCCAAACAGGCTGCTTCAGTCAAAGCTCTGTGGCCCTCCCCTTCCCTTCCTGTCTCTTCCCTTCACTTCTTTATTCCCATCTCCAAATATCATCCTCCTTGGACTGTCTAAAGCCCTGTTTTGCTTGCCTCAAACTTCAGGAGAAGGGGCTCCTAAATGTGAAATACCAACCAGCCCTCTGGTTTACTTCCTCTCTGCAAGCAAGTCCATAGGCCTTACGTAGGTCTTGTGTAGGTCTTACCTTAGATTCTCTTGGAAGATGATTCTGAGATAACGATTTGAATGGAAGGGTTTAAGTGGGGAAATGTTTTGATGGTGGAGCAGGAAGTGAGAAAGGAAAGAGAAGAAAGGTGATATAGGATGCTTTAATGAGCAGGTACTGCTGTGGGTTCATTCCTCCTGAGGACTCCTGGGAGACTCTGCTCAGCACATCTCAAGGTCATCCCCCACAGGGAGTGAGGAAGCTGGGGTACTGGTCCACCAAATCCTATCCCAAACTGGCTGAAGGCTATTTGAGGGGTGGGGGAATACTCTCCCAGCACTGCTAGTCTGCCTCATGCACTAGCTGAACACACTCCTGCAGCCAGACAGTCCAGATGCTTGTGGGAACAAGCTATCAGCACGTACAGCAATAGTGAGGTCTGAGGGGATGTGGACAGTGGCACCAGCAGCGTATCTGACACATTCTTAGCCTGATGACCCAAGGTCTTCCATTCTCTCCTCCCAGTTGGCTCGACTTGGACTGAAACAAAGTTCTCCAGTTGGAAGAGATTCGGCAGTCATCTAGGTTAACCAAACCCCGCTTCAGCTCCGAAATGTCTAAACATTCCTGACAAGTGCTCAGTCAGCCTCTTAGTGCCAGGAAACTCACTGTTCTGAAAGGCAGCCCATGCA
>NW_005323159.1:0-1378 GCF_000412655.1 Myotis brandtii | reverse complement strand
GGGTTGTGACCCACAGGTTGAGAACCGCTGCTTTAGATCATTTGAATAAGAGTGTTAATTCAGATTTCTAGTTTTATTTTTACCCACTTATCCCTCCACTCCTCTTTAATTATATTTCTTTTTATCCACAGGAAGTAAACTGTTGATAAACCCTAAGGTACTTTCTGGTTACTAGGCTGTAGATGGTCTCTAACAAAAAAGCCACTTGAAAAGAGCTCTAGGTACCTTCCCTTGAAATGACAGCAATAGAAAGTTTTGCCTGACGATATTACATTTCACTCTTGGTTTTTTGAGTGTGAGAGCAAACCAGCTTGCTGAAGTTGTTGTTAAAGTTCATGAAAGGTGTGGTACCGCTTGTTAGACTCCTAGACCAAAGTAAGCATTAAGAAATACACTGGATCTTAACCTTAAAGTCTGTACACTTAAGATATAGTGTACATTACAGACTAGGGTAATAAACAGAATAATTCATGTCTCCCTGAGGGGGTTGGGCTTTTTTTCCAGGGGGCAAATGAACAGGAACAGAATGCCTTGGAAGCCCTTGAGGGAAGACTGTATTGTGTAGCTAATTCTCATGGGCACAACTACTACTTTAGTCAATGGGAAATTGTATTTTTTTTATTCAACATCTGTTTTATCACTTTTCTCCCCTTAATCATCTCTTTTTCAACATTGCAGACCATTTAATCATATCCCAGGCATGGAAAAACAATTGCTGGCGATCAATGATTTGTATCCTCTCTGTCTTGATCAGCAGAGGAAAATTAATAATAAACTAGTTCATGGAGGCATTAGGACATTATTCCAACTGGTTATCGGGTGCTTAGAGAACGCAGATGCATCACTGTGGAGCCAAAAGTACGCTTTTGATATTTTGAAACCTTTTAAAGTATATGTAGGGCAAAACTTTCTGTAGATTTGCCGAAAAAGTTTTAGTATTATGCTTTGGGACAAAGGGTGTAAATTGGTACAGAATAATGGTCCTATTTGTGATAGTGACCACTGAGGTAACACTTAATACCAGATACTCTCCTAAATGCTTTTCTTCTATTATTTTCTTTTTGGTGAGGAATATTTTGTTCTTCCAATTTACAGATGAGAAAACTGATATTTAAAGGCACTAGGTAACTTGTCCAAAGTCGTGCAGCTAGTAAATAACTGAGCTTTGAATTCTGGGCTATGTAACTTTAAAGTTGCTTTCTTTCCTCTGTTCCTCTTGTGCTGTTCTGGAATCTCCAAAATATAGTTTTGTGTGTAAACTCTAGATTGCTGAAACCAGACAAAATTATTAAGCCATCACTGTTCAGTCTTTCTGTTTATAAGTCACTTATTATTTCAGACTTTCAGACACTGTCACTGGGGAGTGCCTGGATCAGGG
>NW_005323158.1:0-1378 GCF_000412655.1 Myotis brandtii | reverse complement strand
TCTCTCCAGCGAGTCTTCAGTTGATTTTTCAGGGTGGTTTTACTGTATTTTCGTTATTTCCAGTTTGGCCCTGAGAGAGTGTCAGTATAGCTTCCACTTACTCTACTGCCATCCTGACTGCCTTTTAAATGAGATAGACAAGACTTCAGGACCTATTGCTGTAGTTGGATTATATATATTTGAGTATCATTTCTATGCAGTCACTCAATTACATTCTTTACTTCTACTTAATTACTCTGAGGAAATGCTATAATCTCAAAGGGTAAAAACCATTTATTTTTGTGGCCAGTGGGACAGTTGAGAACACGTAATACAAATAAAATTTTTTGATCCTCCAACATTGCACTGTTCCTGTGGATACTAGCAAAAAACATTTTTTATAGCCTGATTACAGATTTTTTTTTGTGGGTGGGTTTATCTACCTATGTTCTGGGCTTCAAAAATTCAAGAAAGTAAAGACGAGACAGGCTGGGCTGGAGCTCCAGAGATGGCTGTAAGAACCACACATTCATCAAATCAGTGACTTCAGCACACTCCAGGCCACATGCCCAGCTCAGACTTTGAGTTTGCATGTCTGTGTGAGCAGGTCATAAAGTCAGCTAGGCCACCTGACCCATGCATGTGCCCTAGCAGGTTCTGGGAAGAGGAAGACAGTAACGAGTGAAAATCCATCTGTGGATGTAAGACTAGCATTCGGGGGTAGCTTCCAGTTGTCACAAAAGCCCCACGCACTGAGTGGAACTTTTGTTCCAGACACTGGGAAATGCACTGATTGCATGATCTGAACTTCTCATAACACCCCTATGGAGGGACTTTTTCGTTCGATTTTATGGAGAAGCTACTGAGGCGGGGAGAGGGGTGGGGTCTTTCTGGGTTACAGGTTGGGAGGCACTTGAGTTAGAATTAAAGCCCCGGTGGGTGGTTCCTGACCCACGTGCTGCCCGCCAGCTCCACGCATCCTCAGCGGGATGTTGTCTGCGGGACTCGCGGGCCAGCTGCGATGGGATTGGTGGTCTGTCCTGTGGGTCAGCTGCCTGCCTTGCCTCCATCGTGGACCTCAGCAAAGGGCTCCTGTTTCTGCTGGGCCTTCAGGTCGCCCTGACTGTGCTGCAGAATTGATTTCCTTCTAGAACACTCTTTCCAGTTTCCTAATTAGTTAAATGGAAAACGTTGAATTGATGATCAAATAGCCCCAAGTGTACTCATCAAACTATAAAAGTTTCTCATTTGACATTTGGAAGTTCTGAAAGGACAGAAAACGCCTGAGGCCTTTTGGCAAAAGGCAGCCCCGGGAATGGGAAGGAGACTGGGTTAACCCATGTCCAGGTTAGAGCTAGGTGTCTCTGTGACTCTTCTGAGGATTCCTGGCCCCGGCTGA
>NW_005323157.1:0-1378 GCF_000412655.1 Myotis brandtii | reverse complement strand
TTTGATACACAGGATGATGCTTAACTAACTGAGCCACACTGTAGGAAACTAACATTTCTTACACTTAAATGAGAATAATAATAATGTCATTTCTACATATTTCACCAAGTAATATTGGAGAATATGAGTGTGAAATATTTTACATCTATGAAGAACTCTCCAAATGTATATTATAATTACCCTCATATGTATTGCTATAAAAGGTGTTTTTATCCTCTGTGCATTTCTTATGCGTTGTGTATATGGAATAATTGGTCTGCCAAGTATTAAATCCTTCCTGTGGTTACTCTGCCTCCTTGCTTCTGTCCTCTCAGACAAGAGAGCAAGTCAGCAGATGAAAAATGCAGGATAGAGGCTGATCTCCAAAGGAACGATATCACAGTAACAGGAGAAATGTCATATTTTCTAAGTTCCTACTGTCTTTGCCTCTGGGTTATCTCATTTAATCTGTTAATAAAACCTTCCTAGGTATTTATCTGATCACCATTTTTCATGGAAAAAATGTGTATGCAGGCAGGTGCGGTAACTTGTCTTGGAAGCTAGTTTGATTCCGAATTGTCTGTTTCCATAGTCCTCATTGTCTCTATTACAACAGAATGCAAATTAGGGGACAGGCATAGCATGGGGGCATTCCTGATCATCAAGGGCTCTATCAATCCCAAGGGGTGAAAATTAGTTCTTGGTGAAAGATCTTATTCTTTTTATGGACAAAGAACAGATTTGCATACAATACATGCACGGACATGCAATATATCTGGGGTATTATAATTTAGTTGGTGTTGAATAAAACAATTCTAAAAAGGCTTCTTAGGAGAACAATCATGAAAAAAGGTTGAGAAACACTGTCCCAAGTTCAGAAACGAGTAACCATCATCATTTCCCAGCTGCTTCAGCGATGGAGGGCATCATTGTATATTATCCTAGAATGCATGGGGTAGAGTGGGGATGCTTTTCTGTCCCTATGCTGGAGTGCTGAAATGCCATCCAATCCAATGGAAGTCTGGAAGAATCAGCAAGAGCAAACTGCTGTGATGCTAAACAATCAGAAAATCAGAAGGACCTGGCCCACACAAGAGCAAACCATGTCTCAGACATGCTCAGCTCTTCAGGCAAAATGCCCTCCCATTACCCTCTGCCTTTCTGCCTTCCACCCATCTCCCAGGAGTCAGTCCTAGCTCCACTCTTCTAAGAAATCTTTGACTTATCCAGTTTTCATCATTCTCCTCCAGGAAGGTCTAATATCCCAGTACAGGTTGTCTTACAACCCAGGCATTGCATTGACAAAGACCTGGATTTGAATCCTGACCTTGTAACATGTGATTGGACACAACTGATATCTCCTCTCCTTGTGCCTCAGTTTTTCCATCTATAAAATGGG
>NW_005323156.1:0-1378 GCF_000412655.1 Myotis brandtii | reverse complement strand
TTTTTTTGAAGGTTTTTGAGCTGGGAAGCAGTGTGATTGGAAAAGTGCTTTAGAAAAATGAACCTGTCAGAAACTTTTAAGCTCTGGACTGGGAGAGAGTTTGGGGAAAGTAGATGGGAAAAGGGTGAGTTACCATGAAGAGCAGCATGTCATTCACAGGGAAAGACCAAAACATGCCTGCCCTTTTCTCCAAGTGTTCTGACAGTCTGTATTTCTCAATTAGATCCATTTCTGCACCATGTAAACAAGGAACTGAAAGAAAAAGAAATTCAGGCCGTTGCCACAAATCCCAAAACTACCCACGAGCTAAAAGTAAGTGTCGCCTGGTCGTCTCAGTCACGGGGGAGGGAAGCTCTAAGTAAAGCAGTGGGCTTGGGTGTTAGCGGTCTCCCTGAATACAGGACATACACCAGTGGTGGGTGGCTTGATGGGGAGCAGGGCACAGGGAGGCTAGAGGAGCCTCGCGGGGCACAGGTGTAGCTAGAAAGGGACTGAGAAGCTGGAGTGGGGGAGCCAGTCTACCTGTCTTACATTTCCTTCGTTTTGCTCCTGCTCAGTTGTGTGTGTGTTTAGTTCTGTACTGTTTTGTCGCATGAGTAGGTTCCCCTACCCTCCACCACAGTCAGGATGCAGGACATTTCCAGCACCATACAGATCCCTCCTGTTTCCCCTGGCCCCATTCCCAATCCTTGGTGACCACTAGTCTTCTCCATTGCTATAACTGCTATAACACTGTTTGAAAACATTTGTCTGAATAATATAACCTCTCTGACCCTCAGCCTTTCCTACACTGTAAGAAGAGCATTTAGGGTTGTGGTGAGGATTGAATGAGATTACTGTAGATCATGAAAGCTCTTGGTAAATTGTAAAGTACTGTGTGAATATGAGGTATTATAATTCATTTCTAACATAGCTCTTGCTCTGTCTCTCTCCTAGTGGCCCACTCTGGGTCAGCTTGTCTTTTCATCCAAGTTTCAGAAGTTGGAAACATTTAAACCCCCAAAGGACCTTGACCTGAAGGCACTTTATCTCCAGAAGCCCCTGGAATCCACCTGGACCAAGACCAACAGCCAGTTTCTCTCCGGTCCCCAGAAATCAAGTAGCCCCTTCACACCGCTCCAGAAAGAGCTGTTCTTGATTATGAATTCTTACCAGGACTTGTTCTACCCAGAAAGGACCGCCCTGAAGAATGGGGAGGAGATCCGCCACGTGTACTGCCTGCACGCCATAAACCACGTCCTCAAAGCCAACGCCCAGGTGCTTGGCAACAATAGCAGGCGCCGGAGCCGGAAACTTGGGGTGGGCGACGATGACGACTTCAGGGACCAAGGGCTGACAAGGCCCAAGGTGAGTGGAGCAGGAGAGCCTTGCCCTCAAG
>NW_005323155.1:0-1378 GCF_000412655.1 Myotis brandtii | reverse complement strand
TATTTCACCTCATGCTCTGAATACTGAATAGATATGAATGATTCAGTAGATTTGCCCAGATTTTTACAGAGGATACATCTATTTTTATCCTTATTTGGGGTTTGATATTTTTTTAACTTTCCACTTTCTTTAATATATTTCTTCAAAGCAGACAAGTTAAATCTCTTCTGTGTGAATGTTTTTTCTTTTTTTAATTTAAAATTTTAAAAACTTTTGCCAAATCATGTTGATTTTTGCCCTTAATTTTGTTGTCGTCTGAGGAATTACTAGTTGGAATGCTTTCATTTTTTGTTTCTTCTTGTTATGGTGCAAAGTGAGAGCCATCGCCAAGCAACCTGCCAAGGACGATGACGCTTCAGCCTGACCTCTGAGCCGCGCAGTCCAGACAAGCAGCGCCGAGCCTTGTTGCAGTGAAAAGGGGACTGGGTGTCGCTGAGCCTTCTCCCAGGACCACAGGACGAGGCGCTTTTCCCAGGCCCCCAGGCCCCTTGAGCCAGGAACCGAGGTGCCTCCTAGAGAGAGAGGCCACCCACTCTTCAGAATGGACGTGGCTGGAGGAGCGGTGACCTGGGGCACAGGCGGGTACTTCAGGGGGATAGTAAGGATTGGGTAGGCTGTTATGATGGAATAAAAGAAATGTTGAAAATCAACCTGCATAACTATGTCGGGGCACCAGCTCCACCCAGAGCCTTGGTGGAGGTGAAGGTGGAGAGGCCAACCTGGGTGGGCTGGGGAGCGCTTTCCCACCTAACACCTAACATCCGGCGAGGGCGGGTCATGGAGGCCCAGGGGCGGGGCTTCGGTGGCCTCAGCTCTAGGTTGTGTGGAGGTGAGCAGTGGCACATGCCATCAGGATGGGGGACGAGGATGGAGCACTGGTGCGGCTGGGAAGAGGTATAGGACCCGCTGGATGTCGGACCAGCCCTTCCAAAGGTTGTGGGGGGTCTGCGTGTGATGTGAGCCCCATTCAGAAGCTGTGCCCAGGATGTTTCATCTCCCCTGCCCTGTCACCTCTTCCTGGTTTTGACTGCAGCAGAGGTGGTGGGGTGGAAGTTGCTTGAGCAGGTGGCAGCTCTCGGCAGTGACTGGCGTGTTCGTTGCAGGGTTGGGATGGGGGGCAGCCAGCAGGTCTCCTGGCGGGGGCACTCCAGGTGGCCCTGCCCAAGTGATCTGCTCTAAAGTTGAGTCTGGCTGAGACGGATGGGACTGTGGGAACTGGTGTCCGGTAAGTTCTCAGAATCTCCAGTGTGACAGGATGTTGCCTGTACCCTCCTCGGCGTCCTCTTTCCTCTTCTATCAGGAGAATGAGCACCCCCACCCTGGGACTTTGTGCCAGAAACTCATAGGACAGTGGTTCTCAACCTTCTGGCCCTTTAAA
>NW_005323154.1:0-1378 GCF_000412655.1 Myotis brandtii | reverse complement strand
GACTGCGAGAGGGAGCAGGCCAGGCTGAGGGATCCCCCCAATGACAATAATTTTCGTGCACCAGGCCTCTAGTTATAAAATAAGCTGCAAAACTGCCCTTCTCAAGAGCATTTTCACAATCGGTTGAGATTTTGCTTTCCAGCAAATGTGGTCAGTTTGGCTCAAATAAAATCATAAAATTCTCTACAGGTTTAGACGTTTCTTAGGTTGACAGTCTCCATAATCATTCTCACTGAAACAAACAACAAAGGGTAAAGATCAAAGATACAAGTTGGAAATAGAATTGCACACTCAGAAAGAAGAGCTTAAAGAAGAAATCAGAAGTGACAATTTAACAAAGGAATATTTGCTAAAGAATTAGAAGTGTTAAGTATCAAACACAAACTGAAATGGGAAATAGACAAGATCTGAAGCATCATGTACTCAAACTGTCATAGTCATCAAATGTCATACGTAACAAAAGTATATATTTCATCAGGGAAGAATTAGGATCCTAAGGAACATACCTTGAAAAATAATGGCAAAGGGATCTATATAAAAGCAAAGGAAAAAATGCTGAAAAAACATAATATTGTGCAAAAACACATGACAGGATTGTCCACTGATAGACTATTAATTTGCTCTCTCAACTAAAGGTATCTTTTCCTACTCTATTCTAGGCAGGTAGCCAACTCTTTGGTTTCACTTGCCATAAGGACTTTTTAATTTGCTTCTAGGTAACAATTGCAACTCAGACTTTTTATAAAAAGCTGTCTTTTCTGAGAATGAGATATGAAGTGACTCTGCTGGGTATAATGTGCCAAAGTAGTTTCATCTAAGTTTCCAACAAGTGTTGCCCTTGAAACCTGACAAAAAATTGACATATTAAAAAAAGTACAGTGGGATCTGCACAGGCATCCCACTTCTTTTTTTTAACTGAAAAAAAAATCAGCAAACTAGCTCTTTATTTATAAAAATACTCTAAAAAACATCTCCATCAGATTTGTCTCCATGTGGCTTCCCTGAACTGCCAAAAAGTTATAGTTTATACTACTGTTCTTTAGTTTTTCTATCCAGATTTTGGATTTGCTCAAGCAGACTTCCTAATTCTCATCAGAATAATATGTATTTGTTGAAAATCTTTATCTTGCTCATATCATTTCCCTTTGCATCAGCTGGATTAGTTTTGGTTGCATATTGGAAAACTCTTAGAATGCCTTAAACAGAATAGAACTTATTTCCCTCACATATAACAAAAAATGAGTTGAACAGTCCAGGCTTGGTATGTAGATACACAGTTGCTATGGTCTGAATGTTTGTGTCAAGCCTTTCATCCTTTAGCTTTACAATATACAACCATGCATTTGTATTTTAAACTCTGGTTTTAGGGAATTTCAAA
>NW_005323153.1:0-1377 GCF_000412655.1 Myotis brandtii | reverse complement strand
TGTTTATGGATCATGGTGACACCATGCAATCAAATGATTTGTAAGTTGTTATCCTCTAAGACATTGGTTATAGTTTGAAAAGTAGAACATGAAACAACAAAAAAAATCAGTCTATTCTGAAATTATATTGAATTTTTATGAGAAAAATGTTCTCCAGAAGTTGCCCTACTTATTCTTTCATTCTTGCCATGCACTTCAGAGTATTTGTAAAAGTGGAAAAAGAACAAAATATAAACACACACAAAAAGTCTGAGGTAAGCAGAATGAATTTGCTGACCTCCCCAGAGCATGAATAAACACGCGTCTCCTTCTGTTTGGGATTTTCATGCTTTTCTTGAAGGAAATTATAGAACTTCAAAACATTTTGAAGATTCTCCTTACCTTGTAGTTTTGTTTTGTTTTTCTTTTATTTGATTGACTCTATTTTAAACATTACAAAGCCTGAAATATACTACTACTTAGCATTATTCAGGAAAAGTTATCATCATTGCGAATTTTGAAAGAAAGCATTTTAATGAGTCCTTTAAAACACGACTACGCAGAAATTTGAAATCGATTTGTGCATATTGGTACATATTTCAGATGATTATTAAATAATTTCATGAATGTAAATATTAAGCTTCAGTTAAATATGTCAATTTAATTTGCCTTTAGTGTTGTGACATAGGACTGAAAAAGAACATATTTGGGATAGCAAATAAGATAACGTGAAAGTATTCTGATGATACAACAGATTGATCACTAATAGCATTTATATATAACTGATACGTAAAATGCTAATTAGTAGTACTTATTCACAAGTCACTATTTTCAGTGTTTTATATGAATTTACTACTTCATCTTCCCAATGACCCTATAAAGTAGATACTATAACTCCGTTTTACAGGTAAGGAGACCAGGGCTAAACGAGAGTAACTGATTTTCCAAGGCTCCCTGCAAATGAAACGCAGGGATTCCAAGCAGACTGTCTGCCTCTGTGTCCATAAACTTGACCGCAAAGTTACAACTAATTATTTTTAACCTAATCTAATAGTGTCTGAATAAATAACGCTCTCATTTGCTTAAAGTGATTTTGAAAATTAAAAATGGCTTGATACTCATTCACATGTCCCTTATATTATGACATTAAACAGTGTTATGGTATGATATAGTACTAAAGTAGGATATATCTACATTTTACTATATTTTATGGACCACAAACTAAGTATTTATATTTGTAACATTCAAAATAGAGTTTAGGTAAAATAAATTATGAATTTCACAAAGTTACAAACATGTATTTATTATTTGACTTCTCAGCTTTTATATTTATGCTTGTTTGTGCTGCATCTGTACAAAAAGTACAGTACATATAACATGTAAGCTATAACTTATATA
>NW_005323152.1:0-1377 GCF_000412655.1 Myotis brandtii | reverse complement strand
CCATCACTGGTATAGAGTCTTCATGAGCTGAAACAGGTTCCCAATGTATTCTGTCTCTTATAAAAATATACAAGGTTTTAATAGACAACAAAAAGATACCAATGAAAACATGGTCACCTTGTATGGACCAACTAACACTGATCCATAAAAAGGCCAAGTCTGTGCAGAAAAGTCTACAGGGGTTGCATCTGTATCTTCCAGGCAGCAGAATAAATGCAACTAAAGCTGCCTCCCTCTCTCCTCAGACCAGATGCTCCCAGATGAGGAAAGAGTAGAATTTGCAGAGTAGAAAAAGATTGAGGCATTCATATCACTTCAGTTCAGGGTTGTTTTTTGTTTTCCCCAAATTCTTTCTCGATTGCCCAAGAAGCACTTGTGTTCCTGACAAGCAATCTTCCAGCAGCTGCCAACAATTATTGCCTATTGCACACACTTTGGCATAACTGAAGGGATGAAGACAATCAAGCAAAACTGTCCTATGGAAATACAGTTACCTTCCTGGCCTGCCTCTGTGCTCAGCTGCCCTGTGGCAATTCTTGGCAACAGATTTGATTGGAGAAGAGGTTAAAAGACATTTGACAAGATGAAACGTTTTTCTTTATGAACACCGCATTTCCCTTATTCATACCGCGAATATTAATAAGAGTAACTGTACATGAATTATCATGATATTAAGCGTAATTCCCCTTGGCCAGCCTGCACCCTCTTACCTTGGTAATTGGCAGGGATGGGAGAGCTTCCGCCTCAGCTCGGACTTGGTCCAGTTTGTTTTCCGGCACAAAGAGCTCGTGGATGCCATTGATTACAGTATGAGGTACAATGTTCTGAAATGAAGCAGCATGGGGGACAATTTGGAATGAAAACTATAAAGAGAATGCTCCAGTAAGTAGATGATCTTTCCTGATCTTATTCAATTTAAAAGCAAAGAAAAGACAAGCAGGCCACCCACCTGCTCTTGCAGAAGTTCCACCACCTGCTGGACACAGTCGCTCACGGAGGACGAGTCGGTTTTAAGCACCAGCTCGGGCGTCTCGGGTTTCTCATAATCAGAATCAATGCCTGTGAATCCTGCGAAGCAGAGGGTGGAAATCACATCTGCCCCAGCAGAACCATCTTCTTAATCAATAAGACATAACACATGTCGGAATAATGTGCTAAGCTGAGAATTCAGATTGTAACAGGAAAGGTCACCCAGCCATCCTGGACCGCTAGCCGTACGTGAGAAAATACACAGCTGCATTTTCAATAGAGAAAGTCCCAAATGAGCCACAAAATCTGGCTGTCCGAGCCCCCTGCAGCTGATCAGAATGAAAAGAAGATGGAAAAACCCAGGCGCACTCCTACGCACACGCTCACACGGACTCATCCATGTTAGTT
>NW_005323151.1:0-1377 GCF_000412655.1 Myotis brandtii | reverse complement strand
TGCCTTGGAGGGAAGCAGTGTTTGGTTTCCTGGTGCCAGACCCCAGCTTCCTCCGTCTTGTCCTCACTGCAGGGAGGAGGGGGAGGAACTTACTTCCAAAGCAGAGCATGCTGTGGGGAAACCCCTCTCCTGTCCTTCAGGATTTGCAAATGACCCAAATGATGACCTTGGGCACCTATCTCAGTATTGTCAATGGGAGCAGGAAGTTGTCTATCCACCAATACATCAGCACGCAGGAACACCCCGAAATGAGGCAGTTAAATCTCAGCTGTTTCCCCCACCTTTTCTTTCTTAAAATATTGGCATGACTTCCAAAATTTTCACTTTGTAAACAAAGATCTTGGTTGGTGAGTTACAAACTCAAAAGTCCCAGGAGCCAAGACGCTGGCTTTCAGCAGGGAATCTCAGCTCAGACTGACCAGATAGAAGACAAGGGGAGTGGTGGGAACTGCCATGAACAAAAGACAGGTTGCCCCATCTACAGGGATTCGAAGAACAAAGCACGGGGCCAGCCAAAGAAAACAGGTTTGCGAGGAGGCTTCTGCGGGGCCTGGGACCCGGTTCTGGCTTTAGGAAACCAGCTCAGACTGGAGCCAAAGGAGAGACTGGCCTGGCAGTCAGGGGTGGGCGTGGACTCCCACGTCTAGGCCCGATTTAATTCAATTGCATTTCTGAAAAATACGCTTCAGCCACAGGAGCCCTGGGTCAACCTGCAGTGCAGCCAGCGGACACAGTGATTATGAGCGCAGCCTCCGGCACCAGCCTGCCTAGGCCTAAGTCCGACTCTGCCCCTCACAGAGGCTCTCACACGCCAAGGTGCCCACTCAGCATCGCTGGGCCTGCATTTGCTCACCTTTCCATGGGAACAGCATACACATCAGAAAGCTGTTTTCAGCATCAAACCGGGCAAAGCAGGTAAAGTGCCTAGAACAGCGCCTGGTGCGTGATACGCTCAGTTCACACTCCTGCTGTTGCGTGTGCTGTTATGAGAGCTGTTTGCCCCGTGGGCACAGGTTCCCTGGAATCACCCCCCATGCACATGCACCCCGTTTAGAGATGATGCTAATAACTACCTGTTACTGTGCCTGTCACTGTGCAAGGCAGTTTAATACAGGCCTCGGTAAGTAGTTCAGAGACAGCTCAGCGCAGGCAGCGTTATATCTACCGACAGGGGAAGCATCGGAATGACTGAATGACTTGGCCAACGTCACACTGCAGGTCAGTAGCCATTTCAGTGATGATGAAGTTGTCTACCAGTAACTGAATATCTAATAGCGATTTAACCAATAATGCTATGGAATAAAACGTTTGAAAGTTGGAAGTTCTGGGATTGGTTTAGTGCAGCCGTGGGCAAACTACGGCCTGCGGGCCAGATCC
>NW_005323150.1:0-1377 GCF_000412655.1 Myotis brandtii | reverse complement strand
GATACTTCATTTCCAAGCCCCTCTCTACCCTCTTCCTCAGGTACCCACTTTTTTCAAAATCACTAAAGTGCCTTTGTTTGGGCTGAGAGCTTAAAGCCTGCAGGAGCAGAAGCATAAAGGTGACTCTGCAGATGACTTCTCTCAAGTCCACTTAGGGAAACTCCAGGTTCCCTAGATGCTTTCTTCAGAAGCACCACGTCCCCAGAAACTCTAAGTTAGCAGCTGCACCTGGGGAAGGGAGTCTGCCCCGCAACCAGGACGCCTGAGGGACCCCACCGTCCAAAGCCAGGGGTCAGAGTGTCGGAGGAGCCTCTTGGGGAGGGGATGCTGTAAACATGGCAGAGAGCTTGGCTCCATCTTCAGAAACATAAAGGTTACGTACAACTCAAACTCTGTGTTACCAGTTTTCTCCCTGGGTTTTCAGAGAATAGCATTTCATGTAGAGGAATATTAACAATCGAGTGGGAGCTGCAGACTTCCTGCCTATGAAAAGGCCCACCTGGATAATTTCACAGGCAACTAAGGGGACATGGGATCCCCAGGCTCTCAGCTCCCTGGCTCATAAGCTGTGTGCCAATGACCTCGCTAAGCTCTTCTGTGGGGGTTACATAACTCTGAGAAAAGAATCTATGGACTCCCTGTTATCATGTTAATGTACAGCTTTTTAGCTGCCAGAAAACGTTAAATTGTCTAATTGGGACAGTCACATCTTTTTAGTTAAAAAAAAATTGTTATTGAGAACAGTGTTAGAGAAAAATAATATGAGTAAAGAACAAATAAGTTCTCAATCAAAATGTTCTAAAAAATACTACTTCAAATAGCAATTGGACCCCAAAAGGGCTGGACTTGGTCAGCAGTAAACGGAGCATCCAGCAGTCACTGACTTACGCCACTTCTTTTCCCATGACTTTGTCACTTACTCTGTGGAAGTAGAAGCAAATAAATAAAAAACCACATGGGCATGGTCGCATAAAGACAAACTAGCTCATCACTAAGGTAAAAACAAAACAGATATCCTCTTTAAAAGAAAGACTGATTGTAATTTTCTATACAATAAAAAGTCCAAAAGGTATTAACTGATTTAAAAAAAAATGAAATCATCAAATGTTTTAGAATTATATGCTTACATATCAATAAGAAACGTTACCTCTATACCCTAGAAGCACTAATGGATCTCTCCAAACACTTAACTAAATCCTTAGATAGAAGCCAAATCTTTAGATAGAAGCCGTGGCTAGTGTGGCTCAGTGGGTTGAGGCATCATCCTGGACACCAAATTGTTGCCAGTTCAATTCCCAGTCAGGGTACATACCTAGGTTGTGGTTCAATCCCTGGTTGAGGGCATGCAGGAGACAGCCAATTGATGTTTTCTCTCTC
>NW_005323149.1:0-1377 GCF_000412655.1 Myotis brandtii | reverse complement strand
GTTTTTTTTTTTTTTTTTTTTTTTTGAGGGGAGAGGAGGGAGTAGCCATCTGTGGAAAGAACAGCATAAACCAAACCATGGAAGGTGACATGCTCAAAATGTGTCTGGTGTCTCCTTTAGATGGCCCATAGGTGTCATGTGGTAGCAGAAAGAAATATTATAGTCACCTCAGATATCAGGGCACCACTGGTAAACAGAGCATTAACAGACCCCAGGCTAAGATGCAGGTGCCCATATTCATATCATGTAAATAACCTTAGGTATCTTTTGTGATTGGTAGTTTCCATGTTTAAAGCTTCCTTCGAGAAGATCCTTTGACATCTAAGGAGCTTCATTGTATAATACATAACCACTACATTTTTCTCCCCTTTGCTAACTTTCACAATGGAATAAGAAAAGCCATACTTATTTCAGTTGTTGTTGTTGTTGTTTCCCTTAGAAACAATGCAAACTGCAATGGAAATACTATGGGGCAAAGATTACTTTCCTCCAGGCTTTCAGTGGGCCTTGCTGTTTCCACTTCTGCTCCACAGCTCACACTGAGATGAATATCCTGTATGGTTTTCAAAGGGAAAAATATAAAACCCATTTATTTCTGTGTCACAGATAGTGCTTACATGTACAAGTCAGTTATCACAGCCACACTGGATAATACATGCATTTCAAGAATCGTGTACAGAAATTATGTGTCTGCCTCCCACCTCTCCTGAGGGAATGGGTGCCCCTGGCATTTACTCCCTGCAGAGTTAAATTAAACTCAGCTACGTTTCCTGATGTGGATAAGTACCCACTGTGGTCCTGATTACCACCATCATCATGAGTTATTAGCCAACGTGAAATTACCAAGTTACATAATGAGAGCCAGCACCACTTGCTTTCACATCCTTATTCGAAAGTATTTTCTGCAAATAAAAAGAGTTTAAAATTGAAATTTGACCTTTAATCAAAGTAGACATAGGTTTATGGTGTTTGCTTAAAATAATACATATGTATTATATGTTACATACGATAATGACATTCTTAAATTATTTATATTGTTTTTCCAAAGCCTCCATCAAGTGTAAATAACTATCATTGGTTTACTGTGTGATTAAGTAGAATTGTCTAGGATGATGAAGCTCTAGAAAACAACTTGGCTAGTCTTGGGGATAATTAAAAGAGTGATCTTTTCAGAATTTTAATTTCAGATTTTTTTACTGAGGAAACTATAAAGATGCCCCGTGGGGAATGTTAAGGAATCAATGAGGCTTTCATTTCCATATGTCGGATTAGTTTTTTCTTGGTGTACTTATTATCAGAAAAGGCCGTGAGCTAATTTCTTGGCTCATTCAGTGCAGAGAAGAAGACTCTGAACAACCTTTTCCAATAAAGGCATAA
>NW_005323148.1:0-1377 GCF_000412655.1 Myotis brandtii | reverse complement strand
TGTCATCATTGATGTTTCTATCTCTCTCTCCCCTTTCAGAAATCAATAAAAATAAATTTAAAACACTGCCGTTGTGGGGAGGGGTGGGGATGGCCTTGAGGTTGCCCAGAATGAGCTCCGGGACACTGTTAGCACCCTCGTCATAGGTGTCTCGTCTCTCTTTTTCTAGGTCCTGGGTCCTCATTCTTCCACTAAATAAAGGGGGTGAGGTGGCTGGCTAACTGGGAAGCATGCATTTCTCTACCAGTTCTGGTGGGGAAATCTCAGAGTAGGACTCTGATTGGCCCAGCTGGGCTCTCATGGACATCCCTGGACAAATCTTTCTTGCTGGAGGGATTTTTATTATAGTCAATCCAGTCTCACTTGCATGCCTATCTCTATAGTTGGTTAAGTGAGTCTTCCCAGATAAGGAAAAGGGAAGTTGCTCAGATAAAAGCAGTAGCCACTCTATATTATTTGAGCATCCCAGGTGGCCTTATAACATGCTAAAGTGTTGTTTGTATTTTCATTTAAGCTTCCCAGTGGGCAAAACAAAGCAAGGAACAAGGTTCTCCATGTGATGTCTGTAACACAACAGGAAAGAGGGGGTGCGGAGACACCAGTTTCAAGAGTAATTCGGCTTTTCCTTGCATGGATATGGGGGTACCTCTCACGTAGTGTCTGTGCTAGGGAACGGGGGAATACCTGAGCTCTGAGTATGGGATTTGAAGGAGCTCTGGCCCCAAACCCCAGGGTTAGAGTTGCATTCCCCCGTGCTGAGCACTGACACACATCTGCTGCTCCTCACCTCTCAGTCCTCCGCTGATCCCGCTGGGCTCTGGGCAGTCTGCCTTCACCAGGACTCAGAGCTCTCCCTGTTGCAAACAGCAACAAAAATAAAGAAATGAAACGTCCTGGATCTCTTACCCATTATCAGGGAGTCGGTCCATGTCCTAGACACACACATCTGCACAGAGGGAGCCACTCAGGAGTGGTCGGATATACAAAAGAGGCCCCAGGAATAGGGACGCCAGTGACCCTGAGGAAGCCCTGACCACCGCCACTCAGGCTGCTATTTTTAGACATAACCAACCAGCTCCCGTCAATCCATGAGCAGGGATATTCTCCCAGGTTCCTGGTCAGACAGATGTGGGTTGATTTGCATTCTTCTGCGAGGACAAGCATAAGTGGCCTTTTGTGAAGCCCCCCTTGCTGGTGGGTGGAGGGCACTCTGCGTTTTTGTCCCTTCGTCACTTACCTCCTCCTGTGATAACTCTGTGCCAGGGCACAGCCTCGAGGACGTGGCGCTCACCTGCGGAGTTGGGATGCTTTTCCAAGGCCCCGGGTCCTGGCTCAGGCAGGTTTTCATCCACCTGAACTCAGCCAGGTTCACACCCA
>NW_005323147.1:0-1377 GCF_000412655.1 Myotis brandtii | reverse complement strand
TTCACATGGATTCAGGCATTTAATCCTCATAGCAATTTTATAAGGGAGACATTAGTAGCATCCCTCTTTCACAGAGGGGGAAACTGAGGCAGAATGCTAGGCTCCAGGCCACACAGGTGGAAGGAATGGAGCTGAGATGTGGCCTTGGGCAGTGAATGTCCGGTCATGTGATCTTCAAAGGAGGGCTGGCTCTCTCTCCTTTCTGGTAAATTCTCTCCACAGTATCTTTAAGAATTTTCTCTTTGGTCTGAGTTTTACCATCAAGGATCTATGTATAGAATTGTTTATTTATCCTGCTTAACACTTGGTAGAATTTTCAGATCTGGGGCCTCTTGGTTTATTTAAGTTCTGTGAAATTTTCCACGGTTATCTCTGCAAGGCCTACATCTCTGTTATCTCTGCATCCTCTTGGAAGTCCTATCAGACCTATATTCAAGCTTTTGGAATCTCCTTTCATGCCTCTCAGCTTCCCTTTCATATTTTTAAATCTCTTATCTCCTCTTGGCTATGTTCTGTTTGATCTTTGTGGACTCACTTCTTTGCTCTTCAGCTACGTTCAGCATTCTGGTCTGCCTCTCGATTGAGTTTTAAAATTTCATTAACTCTCTACTTCATTTCTAAGATCTCTAATTGGTTCCTTCTCATCGCCACTTCCTTTAATTTCGTCGTTTTAGTTCTTGTGTCACAGTCACAGCTCCCTTCTTGACTCCTTTCCATCTGGTCTGTTACCATGCTTGTTACAGCCCGCATCCTTCCAGAGGGCTCTCTGATCTCCTTCCCCTCAAATGGAAGTGATTTGCTTTGTGGAGTCTGTTAGTCCTGGATGGCAGCAATTTTCCTCAGAGCTTTGTGCCGCCTGATTTTGTGTTCACCTGCTGGGTCCTGAGCTGGGCTGGCCTCTGCCCCATCGCCCCATCGGGAGGTCCCGTCTTCTTGGCGACCAGGTGCAGGGGTCTTGGTGCAGATCTGGGTGGAGAGGAGGTGGGTTTCTGATCTGAGGCTTCACCTGGGAGGTGTGCTCTGACCTGCAACCCCGGGGCAGGTTGCATGGTCTTAGCCCCACTCCCTGCCACTTTGCTCCTTGCACGCTCCTGTTTCTTTCAGGAGCTTGGCTTGAAAAACTACAAGGATATCTCGTTCTTATTTTTGAGCCTGTATGTGAGTTTTCTCAATACTAGGAGTTTGCCACAGAAAGTAGGGGTTTGAGCATCGTCTTAGTCCACCATCTTGAACCAGAAACTCTCTCTCACAATTGTTTTTGTTAAAATGAGGTAATTGATGTTTATGAAGAGTACATATAACATTGACTATAAAGCATAATAATCCTATATAAGAAAAAAGGTAATATGCAAATTGACCCTAACGGCGGAATGACCA
>NW_005323146.1:0-1376 GCF_000412655.1 Myotis brandtii | reverse complement strand
ACTGATTTAAAGAACCATTCCTATCCCTCCCTACATGTGGTCAGAAGTTCCTCCCTGAATCCCTTCCTCATCCCTCATTGTGCAAACCATCTCCCCACTTTGCTGTTGTTTTGAAGAAGGTGGCTCCAAGTAAGTCAATACTTTTTAGAGAGGATAGCTGATAATATTCAGAGATCATGCTTTGTTCTCCACTTTCTTTTTTTCCCTTTTAGTTCTGGTACTTTGTGAGAACTTCATATATGAGCTGAAGTTACTTGTAAGGGTAAACAAATGTTCGCTGCTCCTGGCCAAAGAGAAGTTTGAGGGCCTCCGAAAGTCAGGACCACTCTTGAGATACCCTAGGGGTGTGGGTCCAATAAAGACTATACCTGAGAAGTTCAGTCTAGGACATGTGAAACACTTGAAATACTTCTAAACCAAATTTAATCTTCTATTGGTGTACTAACAGTTCTGATCTGGGATCATGTTGGATTTTTCTAGGTGTATTTCATTCTGCACCAGAGGCTTAAGTTGATTCAAAATTGAAGGAAAGAAAAGAGAAGGGTGGGAAATGTTTTTAAAATAAATTTTTGTTGAAATGTATGAGCACCCAGCATGTCAGGCATTTTGCACACATTATCTCATTAAATCCTTTCAATATCCATTATTAACTCATTTTGTAGGCGAGGAAGTCTCAGAAGGGATGGAAGCTGATTGTTTCGCCATTCTTCGCTCTGTGTTTGCCTGACTGACCATTGCAATACTTATTACTCAAGTGCAATTTCCCAATATATAAAGAAGAGCAGAAATCGGACATAGATCTACTTTATACATGTATGCATTTACATGTGAATACATTTTTCTAAGGTAATGTCAAGGCATACGAAATAGGGGTTCATCTACTCCTTCAGTCCCTAAAAGGTTGATGTGGATTTCTAGTGGCACTTCAACAAGAAATTGAAGACTAAAAAAATATCTCTTAAACTATATTGTTTAAACCATTTAGGCTGGTTATATATCTTCCAAAACAGACAACAAGACATTTTATTTTTTTAACACGATTGACATTTAAAGTTACATGAACAATGGGATGAAAAGAATGAATTGGACTAATTGGATCAGCAAAGTGATAAATAAGAGCACAACTCCTAAGACTTCCAACACTTGGCCTACGCGGGCACGAGTGTCCTTCCGAGTAGCAAAGCTAGGTAGATTGTGACTTTACCCAACAAGAGAGAATGAGTCTGAGCAGAAAGATGAGTCCAGTTTGAACATGTTGAGCTTGAGGAACAGCCAAATGGTGATGCCCATTGGATCCATGGTTCTGAAACTTAGAAGGAGTTATGCACCTATCGATGGTCATTGAATCTACTGGAGGGCGGAGTACACTGGGAGAG
>NW_005323145.1:0-1376 GCF_000412655.1 Myotis brandtii | reverse complement strand
AGAGATAGAGATAGAGATAGAGATAGAGATAGAGAATGTGTGTGTCTGTGAATATGAACGACAATTTGGAGACATGAGACTAGAGATATAAACACAAACATTTGAGCTCATTCTTTAGTACTTGAGCCTGTGTATGGCAAAATGATGAATGTGGAAGACTACTGTATGTACTGTCGCATTTGGGGAGGAGAGGCTCAGTCAGTGATATGTCTTTAAACTTTTAAGTTATCTGGCTGATATGATAGTAGATACAATACATAGCAGAGAAAAAAAGGACCTTACAATGCAAACAGCACTCTTTTATAGTCTTAGATCCTGCTCTGGTAAACTCTTGATTTTGGGTCAATAGAGTCTGAAACTCAAGTTTTGCATTTATGTAGCATGTGTTAACACTTAAGGGATGCTTCCAGTAGGTCTTGCTTTTGCACATTATCCTCATGCAGCTGTGTTTTCTGGATGAAACTGTGGAGAGTGGAATCATGCCAAATGCTCGCTCCTGACACTCAGAGTCTCGCCTTACATCTTGCTTGCCAAGGGAACAGGCAGAGGCAGCTCTCACTTCCATAGACTTTTTTTTCTGCAGCTCTAAAATTTTATAACCTTATAACAGTTTACAAAAATAAAATGATACTTTGCATATAGTGTTAAAAATTGATTGACTGAATATATACAAATTAAAATAATCTATGTTCCCTTATCTTGGGGGGAAAAAATCACTGTTACCATTTTGAGGGGTAATCCTAAGTAGGCTGATTTTGTGTCTCATGGGCGCTGGCAGAGGGCCGGCTCTGGCCCTGGTCTTGGACGAACATTTGGGCAGGACCCACAGTTTTTCTGGTCGTCTTGACTGGCCTGATCTAGAGACTAACATTGGTGTGTTCTCCACTTGGCAGACTTGTTTGAAGCTGAGCATTTCTTTAGGAGGGTTCTCTTATGAGTTCTTGGGAGAGCCTGTCTCAACTTGGATCTCTCATCTTTGGACATAGGTGAATACATCTCTGTAATAGCTGGTCTCTTGTGAGCCTGTCATAGTCCCCAGGCATCTGGATGTACCCCTCCGGACTCTTTCTATTAAGGGTCCCCTTGTCCTTTAAGAGCAGGACAAGACAGCCCTTCCCAGCTTTGTCTCATGGCCCATCCTTTGCCCATCACACATCCTGTATTATGACTTATTTAGGTGCTCAGGCCAAACCCAGTGCAGCAGCAGTCTCTCCTTGCCTCTGCCCACAGCTCAGGAGCCCCCTTTAGACTTACCAGGCATGAGTCAGACACCACCTCTGGGTACCCCAAACTACAGAGGACACATATTATACTTTCGAGTGGCCCCACTAAAGCCCTTTTCCCTAGGCTTGAGTGAGGAAACCACTCCCACCCCA
>NW_005323144.1:0-1376 GCF_000412655.1 Myotis brandtii | reverse complement strand
CCCCCTGCCCTCCGGCTCCCCCACTGCCTTCCTCTCCCACCCAGCAAGTGCTGAATGCAACACTACTTAAATAGCGCTCACATCCCCTCTCCCTCTCTCCCCTATTGTTCTGAAACAATGACGCTCCCGACCCTGACCCCAGACTCCTCATCTGTCTTCCGCCTATGGGGTGACACCCATCGCTCAGAGGGCAACCACCACCCTTTGCAAACGCAGCAGCAGGTGCCTCACTTCCTTGCCCTTCCTTCCCAGGGCAATGAAAGCCGGAGGATCACTGCTATGGGCAGACCAGAGAGGAGACCCGCACGCAAGGATGGGGTGGCAACCCCGGGCCTGCCCCTCCTCCCCCAGCATCCTGCCAGGTCTGCGGAATCAGTTCCTGCTGGAAGCGCCACCCCTTGCCCTGCCATTTGTCCAGCCACCTGTGGCCGCTGGCAGCTCCGGCCCAGCAGTGTCGTCTGTCATCAGGGGCCTGCTCCAGATGGAGCTAAGTTGACAAGTTGAGATAAAGAGGCCAGACATCAAAAGGCTTCCAGTCATCCTGCAAGCGCGTGACTTGGGACGCTTCCCCGCGGCCTGCAAGGCACGGCTGCTGAGAGGGGAGCTCTTGAGAAACTGTTTACTCTCAACATTGTGTCCTCCTGAATCCACAAGTGGGCAAGAGGCCTTCAAAGGGTGGTGACGGGAAGAAGGCAGGATCCTAGCTTTCAAGATAAGGAGCTTTAAGGAGCTTTCCGCCAGGGCAGGAAGTGGAGGGCTGTGGGTGCCCTCGGGGGCAGTCAGACCAGATCGGCACCAAAGTCTGGAAATATTCGGCTGTGTCCATAACAGATAATACAGCTTCCTTAACAGTTGTGATTCAAAGAATTAGGAGATCTGATCTTTAATAGTTAAGCTACCAATGCTAGGGGGTCTCCCCATGCTATACAGAAGGAGGTGTTCTTGAATTTAGTAAGTTGCTAGCGCTGTATGTGGTAAACAGTAGCTTAATATTTGGTAAATATTTGCTTGATAGACATCTGCCGAGTGAAAAGGCGTCCCAGAGGGCAAACTCAGCAGCAGAAGCGGAAGGTATCTCTGGCCGCCTATAGGCTGAGGTTGGGCTAGGTTTTCCCTTTTCCAAAGGGTAAGAGTCAGCTTTGAACACCTGTAGAGCCCAGTGAGAGCTCACAGCACCTGTTACCCTAGGCCTTGCCTGTCCCACAAGCCCTGCTGTGAGCCTGGAGGCTCAGAAGCTGCCCAGGAAAAGGGGAGAGGGCCAGTAAGAGCAAGATGGCGCCCCCAAGGCAAGTGTCCCTCCACACTGTTGTCATGGATTTGGGAACTTGCTTGGAGACCTGAAGTGACTGCAGGACTTTGCATCACCCAAGAGTGAC
>NW_005323143.1:0-1376 GCF_000412655.1 Myotis brandtii | reverse complement strand
GAGGAAGGGAGGAGGGAAGGCAAGGCCTAGCAGCAGACCTCCCAACATGGGGCCAGTGTGGCTTATAGGGAGCATTCTCAAGTACCTACGCCTGACCTTCCTGTCCTGATTTAAAACCTAATCTCTCTTGAATCTCAATCCAGACACTGTCTCTGAGCTGTCAGTCATCTCTTCATTCCTCATTCATCCTGTTTGGTCCCCATGCTGCGCCTGCCCCGCGTCTGCCACAGTCATTAACACGTGCAAGTGCTTTGGAAGCTTGGAGGGAGAGTTCTGTCTAGAGAAGGTTCAGGAAGGCTCCCCAAGGAGTGAGTATTGGGCTGGGCTGGCAGGATGCTGCACGGTGTGGGGTGATTCAGGTGGGGAAGCAGAGAGAGGGATTTCAGGGGGAGGGACAGCCTGCGAGAAAGCCATACACCGGACTTCACCTGCAGTAACGACAAACCCAAGTGAATCCCTCTCTTCTCAAGGTCCCCCCAATTGGCCAAGGTCCCTGGCTTTCCAAGAAGCGACCTTCTTTACCACGTGCAACAATGGGACCCTAAGAGCCAGGAACCCCACCCATGTTCCCAGTAGTGTCTTATAGGCCGCGGCTCCGTAAGTAGTATCAGCCTTTGCCCCTCAAATGGCGGGTCCTTCCTAATTCAGTGAGGACCATTCTCACGCGCGACGCTCCGGCGAAAGTCTTGGTTGACCAATAAGCTGCCCAGTTCTATCCTGGTGAGAACCGACGCAAATAACTCCATCACGACAGAAAGGAAGGACACGCAGGATTCAGAATGTCCGATTTGGGGTTTAGGAATAACCATAAATCATGTTTAAGTGTTTTATTTTACAAAAGTAGAGTTTCCTAAGTCGATCTGGATTGTAGAACACTTAGAAAGAAAAAGTGCTTTTTCTCTCTCTATGGAAGATAGGCCATTAAAATGACAGCAACAGTGTTCAAAACAAGCACAAAAATCTCCCTCATCAGTTCAGTCACATCCCTGGAGGGGGCGCCCTTGGGACGGAACGGGGTCTCCTCCTTCTGGGTCCCCCCACGTAGCTGAATGAATGCCCACAGGAAGCACTGACTCACAGATGAT
The DNA here is from genome assembly GCF_000412655.1 of Myotis brandtii. Taxonomy (NCBI): domain Eukaryota; kingdom Metazoa; phylum Chordata; class Mammalia; order Chiroptera; family Vespertilionidae; genus Myotis; species Myotis brandtii. Next base: position 291 of record NW_005323143.1, on the reverse strand, counting down.
CACCCATGGAAACATCCAGCTCGCCAAAGCACGTAAGGTCCCACTTCCCATTTCAGAGTTTCCCGTCTCTTCTGACAACGAGGATCCTTTTAAAATGTCAACCAAGTTAGCGGAGCCTCGCGAGAGTATCCGGACCTTTAGTGGGCATTCTGCTGATTGAGGAAACGCTATGACCCAAAGCGCTTGTGGATTCGGTAACTCTTTTGAATGAATAAGGGACAATTCATGAATCACAGTGCCGTGGATCAGTGATTTTCAACCGAAGTGCCGCAAGAATTCAGGGGCACTGAC
>NW_005323142.1:0-1376 GCF_000412655.1 Myotis brandtii | reverse complement strand
CTGGTGGAATAAAGCTAAGCTCCCAAGCTTTCCTATTCAACACCGACTCAGAGTGTCTATATGCTATGCACTAGAAATGCTGTCAACAGTGTTCTGGCCGTTTGTAGCTACTCAAGTCACTAACCACGCCAACAAATAAGTTTGTGAACCTCCTTTCCAGAGGTTCTGTCTCTGATATTTCAGAACCATTCAATTATAATTCTGATGCTTTCTTTTATGTGGCAGTCATGGGTTGTCAGCAAAGATAGAATTAAGAGAGGCGTGTGAAGTGCGCTACGGAGCCTCATGCCTAAAGATCTCTCTTTCTTTTGTTCATGGTGACAAATGACAGCCTTAAAAGATCTTTGTCCTGATTCTTCACTGTCCCTATGCAGGTAAAAACTTTCATTGAAGTCAAGCAAGCTTCACTGAAATTAATGGGAAGTAATGCCCGTGAAGGAAAGGGGAACTGGGGGATTAATTTTAATTAACCAAACATAAACAAGCATGTGTCTACAAGTACTGACAGGGAAGCCAATGTCTGTAACTCCAACTTAGCTTTGGGGATCTAGGTTTGGCAATTTTGTAGATAATCAGATGGAACTATTTCAATCCAGAAATGTAAGAATGCACATAAAGAAACAAATTTGTTCTCCATAGGTGTGTCTCTGAGATATACCCTCAAAACATTAATTCAACAAAAAGATACTAAAATATTACTACATGCCAAATACTTTCCAGGCCTTGGGAACTGAGAGAGGAATATGACGAGGTGCCCATGGGGAGCTCACAGTCAGGCTGTGGAAATAGCTCAGTAAACAATTTTGGTACAAGTCATTTATTTGTGTCTCTATCATTCATTCAAGAAGTATTTAGCAAATGCTTCTAAGGTATGTGTTTTTCTGCAGTGTTCCTGTAACAAGAATGTACAAAGTACTATAGGAATCCAGTGGAATAAGAATTTGGAAGGGTGAGTTATAATCATAGAAGTCTTCTCAGGGATAGTGTTACTTTAGCTCAGCTCACAGAACAATGTTTGGTTAAACAAAGGAAAAATAGAAAGATGTAGGGCATAGAAATGACACATGGAGGAGTATGGATGCATAGAAACTCAGGGCATGTTCAGAAAAAATATGAGCTTCTCCAGTGCTCAAGTGAAAGGGTAAGCAAACTCAGCCCACAAGCCAAATCCAGATCACTATTTTTGTATAGGCCACCAGCTAAGAATGCTTTTTAAAATTTTTAATTGGCTGAAAAACATCAAATGACTACTATTTCATGACACGTGAAAGACGTGAATTTCAAATGTCAGTTTCCATGAATAGTTTTATTGGAACAGCAGCACCCATTCATTTTCATATTGCCTAGCCGTGGTCGGCAAACTGCGGCTCGCGAGC
>NW_005323141.1:0-1376 GCF_000412655.1 Myotis brandtii | reverse complement strand
TTTTTTCCCCTGGCAAATAGGAGTTTCATGACCACAGAAAATGCACTTTCAGCCCACACAAATACTACTACCGTCTGCCTTTTAGTACACAGCTCCCAGAATCTAATCTTCATCCAATCTCACTGAACACTTTTATGGGAGTTTCTATTTCTGATTGTAGAAAGGTGACGAGGATGGAGAGTGTGGGGTAAGATTAAGTTGGAGGACATAAGTGGGTAAATATGACTTTGGTTATTTTACATACTCAGCACTTATGGTTAACATGACAGGTCAGCAAATTACAGCCTGTGTACCAAACTCAGCCCACTGCCTGTTTTGGCAAATAACATTTATTGACTACTTATGTCTGTATGTGCTCATTTATGAATTATTTTATGAGTTTTATTGTGAATTGCATTGTGAATGATGAAAAGTCTCTGGGCTTTTTCACACTGGAAGGGTGGAGTCAAGTAGTTGTAACTGTACAGGGTCTGTACCAGCTCTACAATACCTGAAATATTTCTCTCTTTACATAGAAATTTTGCCAACATTTAATTTAGATTTTATACGACTAAATCTTTTAGCTGGTAAGGAGGCGGTAGGGGAGGTATACATCCATCTCAGTTTCATGAAGTCACATTCAGAATGTGTTTTGGTGGTTTCCATGTGCGTTAGAGTGAAAGGTCATTCTTTGCAGAGTCTGACTCGGGTAACCCATCAGTCCTAACTGTGAAAGTGGACATTCTTCTTTTTGTGTGTTTTCTTGGAGAAGTTTTTAAGGAGATGTTGGGAGAGATTGCATTAAGAGTCCCTCAGTAGAGACCATTTTGAACAACAAAGCCATAATGTACTTTCTCATTAATGGTTATTAATGGTCCTAACTACCTTCTTTTCTCCCTCATGACCCAACATGTTCTGTGGGCTGTAGAAGCAGAGACCTCACTCTCTGTGAGCAGGAATGCATTCATCAGTCCTCTTTTCTGCATGCCTCGGGGATGCAGTGATGGATAGCATAGAGTCTTGTCTTTAGAGAGAGAGAACCATCTATTCACAATCCAAACTTGTTATTAGTAACAACAATAAAATGTGAAAAGGACAATGCTAGATCAGACCCAAGGCTGTCTACATTCTCTCCTATCTAGTCACTTTTCATACAGTACTTTCCCTATTATTCAAGTCAAGAGAAAGCTAGCCCTCCATTTTGTTTATTTGTTTGTGTTTTTACTCTGGCATTCGTTCACCCTTCTTCTAGTAATTGTTCACCACTTTTTGTGGGGAACTTCTTGCACCCCCTGAAGCACCTTCTACTCTACTCCCAGTCCAGGCACTTCTGATAAGGCTCAGTCTCCAACTCTAGCACTGAAGCATGTGACAGCCTAAGCTGACCAGATCCTTCC
>NW_005323140.1:0-1376 GCF_000412655.1 Myotis brandtii | reverse complement strand
CTGGGGTCTCTTGTAAAAGGGCACTAATCCCATTCATCAAGAATTCACTCTCATGACCATATCGCCTCCCAAAGGCCCTACTTCCGAATATTGCTTTTGGAGATTACCTGTCAACATATGAATTTTAGGGGGACACTTTCAGTAGATAGCAGTGTAGTATAAACATGAAATATTTCAGTTATCTCCTTCAACTACATCCTTTGTGCCATAGTGATATGGGCAGGTCTCACAGCTTTCTGGTTATTCTAGTCTAATTTAATCCAATTAAAACTTCAATCTCATATCCAATGCAGTACTATACGCCATTCTCTTCCCCCAGCACAGGCAAAGCAGGGAGGGGGCTTGGTCTGACCTTTCACCTCTCCTCTCCAATGTCTAGGTTCTATTTTATCTGTGGGATGGGAAAGAAAAAGGTCACAGAGAGCAAGTGTCCTTCTTGGTAGAAATGGAAATGCCATTTAATACACTATCATGTGCCACTTTTAGGGGGATGTGGATGACTGTGAAGGCCCATGTGTGGCATGACGGCATCTAAATGCTAATTCTCTCATAGGGACCTTGCTTGCATTCTCTGAGATGTGGGTGTTCACTAGATAATGCACTGATGAGCACCTGGATTGATATCTCCCAGTGTTCTCAGTTCCTACCTGCATGGCGGACCTTACACCCTCTTGCTTCTGGGGACCCCTCACCCACTAGCTTCCCTCTTAGGTGGGGTACTGATACTGTGGCTCAAATCCAGTGATCTTCTGTGGGTGTGTAGATTATTCCACTGCCACTCCTCTCCACTCTGCCACCTCTCTCTCATTCTCTTGAACCTAGCATGGACAGACACAGATGGTAGACCAGCAAGTCCACTGCATAAGAAGGTAGACATTTGACTCAGAAATTAGATGTGTATCTCTTCCAATTAAAGGTACTGGCAACTCTAAGGGGGTCTCAACTAGCACCCTCTTTACTTGGTTTTTGGGGTGAGGAAGCAACTTTTCTCGTCAGAGGGAGGAGAAGGAAGAGCTATAGCACTGTGGGAAGAGCTTTGGCACTTAATGTCCTTCAACCTATGCCTTCTCCTCTTCCTCTTCCCTTCTTAATCTTCAATCACAGAAAATGGGTTGGGCTTGGGTGATGATGGCAGTTATCAGAGACAGTTCTGTTGCCACTTACTAAGCTCTGGAGATAGTAAGAATCTGGTCTTTTTAGAGTGTGGATTGTTCTTGGGTTGGGGTCCTGTTCAGCAGAAAATTCTGCCCAATATTTTATTACAATTGGTAAGTCCTTGCAGGACACTGGGTGTCTGTGAGACACAGTTCAGCAAATGTTGGATTCTAAGTCAATGAGGACAGGGACTGTGCTTGTCCTGTTCAGTTTTGTATCCT
>NW_005323139.1:0-1376 GCF_000412655.1 Myotis brandtii | reverse complement strand
GTGGGAACCTGGAAGAGTGGGGCCTGCTGCTGGTTGCGGTTGTATCCTGGTGCTCAGCGCGGTGTCGCCGTAAAGCCTGAGCGAGCTGAGTTCTAGCTGGGGACTGAGAAGCTCTGCAGGGATGTGTCACTGTTGGTTTGTCCATGGTGACAAGTGTAAGGAAACTGGCCGTGGGTGTATAGGAACTCTCCTGTCTTTACAATGTCTATAAATCTAAAACTTCTAAAATAGGACGTTTATTTTTAAAAGCACTCTCTCACATATTTAGATCTCTTCCATAGAGAGAGGCCTAGCATCAAGCCATGTACTCTTTCTTTCCCTTCTGCGCCTTAATTAGCTTTGTATTGCCTCTCGGTGGTATTTATAACTTAAAAAAGGACTTGTCCTTAACATTTTCCATTATTTTTTTTAGAGCCAAAATGAGTCTGTTTGGAACAACCTCTGGTTTTGGAACTGGTGGGACCAGCATGTTTGGCAGCACAACTACAGATAACCACAACCCTATGAAGGTACCACATTGGACATCCTGGGGTTGTCCTGAAGAGTGCAGGGCAGGGTCCCCCACAGCAGTGGCAGCAGGAGAAACTGATAGTGGGGGAGCCTCCTTTGGGGTGGAAGCTCTGAAAATTTGTCGGGTTGCTTTCTCAAACATTGGAGCATAGGGACCTGGTGTCCTGTCCCCCTCACTGCCCCAATCACCAGAATCACCTGGGGCCTGGCCTACATTGTTGAATCAGAATCTCTGCAGGGAGGGAGGGAGGGAGGGCAGGCAGTAGCTGTGATCAGCACTTAAGGGCAAGATGGTGGGCCCTCATCTGGAAACATGGTTGTGCTGGTGCCTTCACTGGCTTCTTTCTCATCACCTTTTTTGAGCAAAGTAAGACAGGTCTGATTCAGTTAGTTCTTGAGCACAAGGGAATTCCACCCTGAGGGTCAGTGAGAAAGAAAGCAATTTTGAATGAAACTGGGATGATGCATACATTTTAACATTGACCTTTCCCCCACCAGGATATTGAAGTGACATCCTCTCCTGATGATAGCATTGGTTGTCTATCTTTTAGCCCACCAACCTTGCCAGGGAACTTTCTTATTGCAGGATCGTGGGCTAACGATGTAAGTGCTCCTTATGTGCGTGTTCTATAAGTCATGCCTCTTTGAATGGCTGGAATTAGCTTTCCTTTTGGCTCCATCCTCTCCCAAGCGGATGAAGCTGAGTTAAGACTTATCCATGTTGACAAATGTAAGAAGGAAACTGGGTGTGGGGTGTATGGGAACTCTCCTGTCTTTACAATTTTCTGTATTTAAATAAATAAATTTTAGATAAATTAGAGCAGCGGTTGCCAACCAGTGGTCCGTGAGATCCGAAAGGTTGGCGA
>NW_005323138.1:0-1376 GCF_000412655.1 Myotis brandtii | reverse complement strand
TCTCTGGATATTGAATCTTTTCTTTAGACACTTCTTTTAAAGTGACTCATGTGATAAAACTGTGGCTCATTTTCTAAATGACATGATTTCAACACAGTCACATTTTTTCCACCATTGCAAGAAAGGAAGACTAACAGTTTAACAGAATGCCAGCACAGATGCCTGACCTGTTGCAAATCACACACGTGAAGTATATGCACCTTTTAATTGCTATGTTAAAGCACTGTTGATCGTTCAGAAAAAAAGTAAAAATTAAAAATATTCAGGTTATATTGAATGCATGAGTCAGCAATGAACACATTATGCAGGGCCAAGATTTTATATAGAAAAAAAATGACTTCACTTGGTTCTTTACTTATTTATATTTTTTTGGTTCCTTATTTTTTATCTGAATTTTGGTTTGAGTTACTCAGATAAATTATTTACTTTAAACTGACTACTCCAACTGTGAGTGAATGGATAAGTCTATTCATAGGCACAATCTGTCAAAAGTCAATTATTTCATTCTTACTATGTTCTTATTATTATGTTCAAAATTATAGATTTTTAGGACAAAAAAAATTAAGTGTGTTGTTAAACAATATGAAGAATAAAAAGAGAAACATTACAAATTCTCTTTGTCTCTCTGGAAGCAAAGTTAAATATTTTAAGATTTCTCTGATTTTATTAAATACATTAATACCTAAGCAAAGTACGCTAAAATATAAAATGTATGAACTAAAAAGGACACTGTTAATCATTAATACTCTATATACAAATTGGTACCATTACATATGCACATATATTTAAAATTTATGTGTAACATCGTGTTAAATAATTGAGAAATACATCTCAAAATGTTAGCATTCTATTTTATTATATATTTATTCTAAAGCTGTTGCTTTTATTTTAATCATAATATTATAATAATCATTTCAAAGTAACTACTTATAGCTTTTCAGATATAATCAGTCTCATTAAAGAAAGCCTAATTAAATATGAATAGACCATTATTTTATATGAGTTCCATTTGCCACAGATCAATTTAATTCCTCTAATGTGCAGAAACTTTTTTTTCTTTTTGCTTTGGTTATAAAGAAAGTAATTGATTGATTGCATGACGAATTTAATGATGCATATTCCATCTTGTCCCACTAGGAACTTATGACAGATAACAGAAGAGATATATAGAATAAAATGGTAAAAAACAAGTTAAAATTCAGTGCCAAGGAAAATAGAAATTATAACAAGAGGTAAGTATCATGGTTAAAAACAGCACAGGTATTCAGGTAATAAGCTCCCACATGGTTGTTATGACCAAACTTTAAATTTGTCCCAGGGGTTTCTAGAAGCTGAAGTGAAATAGAGACATGAAATAGTATATTTCTTAAGGAACA
>NW_005323137.1:0-1376 GCF_000412655.1 Myotis brandtii | reverse complement strand
CCAAAGGGGTCGCGACCCCCAGGTTGAGAACCACTGGTCTAGAGGATGTTGTGATCGAAAGTCAGCGCATTTGATTCCTGTGGATGTCATAACAAATCGCCACAAATGCGTGGTTTAAAGCAACAGAACTTTACTCTCTCACAGTCCCGGAGGTCGGAAGTTCAAAGTCAGGGTGACTGCAAGGCCTGAGGCTGTGGGGGTGGTGGGGAGCACCTGTTCTTTGCCTCTTCCAGCTTCTGGTGGCTCCAGGTTCCGTGGCTTGTGGCCGCATCACTCCAATGTCTCTGCTTTGGTCTTCACACAGCCGTGGCCTCTTCTGTGTCTTCTCTTCTGTCCCAAATCACCCTCTGCCCTCCTCGTAGAAGTAGAAGCACAACCAGATAACACAAGCATTGTCATCCACACACGTAACTCAATCATCTCTGCAAAGACCCTTTTCCAAAGACGGCAGCACTCACAGGTTCCGGGGATTCGATAACTTTGGGTGGGGGTGGGTGGTGGGGGGTTGGTGGTCTCCCACAGCGACGATCAAGAGAAGACAGCATCTGCCAAGTGCACAGTCAGCACGAAGCAGGAAAAGGCGGAGCAGTCTCCTGGGCTTTGGAATTTTAAGAAAACCAGAGCAAGGAGTGAAAGTGTTATGGTAGCTGTTCAGGATTCGCGGGCAGGGCCACATCTTTTCAGGAAGATCTGACACCCGTCCTGCCTCAGAAGACGGGGCACAACACTATTTCTGAGGATGATGTCAAAGATCCGCGGCAGGTCTTTCTGCTTGGTGTGCTGAAGGCTGCACAGCTAAGAAAAAGGCTTCCTCGTGAGACAGGGACCAGACGGGGGAATCGCCGGTGTGCTGTTGGTACCCCTGGACCCTGAGCTGGGAGAGAGTTGCCGGTTTCGCTGATGCCTTGAGCAACCTGGGAGCACTTCCCAGCTACATCCTCCTGCCCGGAGGCTCAGAATACAGCAGTAGCTTCAAACAGGTCCATTACACAGTCATAATGGGAACTGACAGCCTGAGCCCGGGATTATGTCACTGCGGTTTGAAAATAATTACCCCATTGTCTCCTTAACGATGAGAGTTCCTCCCACGAAACTGTGCCAGTGTTTGGATTGTAGGAGAAAAGCTTGTAGTAAATGCCTTTTAAGACGGCAGGCTTTGTAGTTCACAGCTCAGGACTTCAGTTCATCTTGTCTGTGAGGCTGTTTTCAACTGATCGCTAAACACTCCTCTCTCCAGGTCTCTCCCCTCCAATCTCCCTGATATTCTTTCTCAAGAGTCTATCTGTAACAAAGGTGAGCGCTGTGCACAGAAACTTATCTGAAGGAAATAATCTAGCAAGTGTGCAGGGATGCCGCCTCAAGAATGCCCATCACCA
>NW_005323136.1:0-1376 GCF_000412655.1 Myotis brandtii | reverse complement strand
GTCCCAGTAAGCGTGTGGCATGCATGCAGCTTTTCATGGATGCAGCACGGAGGCGTGTGGCAGCTGTGCTCAATACTGCATGGGCATTGATCATGCGCAGTTTTACATTTCAGACTCCAGCACACCCAGATAGATACTAGATAATGCTCGCCCTCTCGGCTGCTTGTTAAAACCTATGTTTGTAAATTGGAGAGAAGAGCCACTCAGATGTGGTCCCAGCTGCACTGCTGGAAATGGGAATTCTCAGTGCTCCCTCCCCGCCAGACTCCCCCCACCCCCTCTCGCCCCAGGCCTGCTGCACCAGGTAGGGATGTGTGTTTGAAGAGTCTCCAGGTTGTGCGGGAGTGTGAGAAGAGAGGCGCTAGGAGGGACGCTGGGCATACAGCCTTGAGGAAAATGGAGCGTTTAAGCCCATCCTCTCCGGCTCGGCTCCATTGGCGGGTGGGAGGTTCCTGCCTTGTTCTGAAAACCTTGCAACCCTCCAGCTTCCCCACCACCCAAGGCAGACCCGCTCTTGTGCTGAGAGCTGGTGGATGAAGAACGAGCCGTCATTTCTTCTCTGACCAAGATGCTCTCCATCCAGCGACAATGGCAGCAAGCATGGCCACGCTCTGGAAGATTTAAATACTCAATTAATCAATGGAATATTCCATTAGCGGGATAATCAGTTGCCATTGCCCTGATCTATAGTTACATCTCAGCTGGGCCTCACAAATTGATTCCTGATGAAGTTCTAATTGACTGGACCATCTGATAAGGGGCCAGTGGAGTTTATTGAAATGCCCGGTGAGCAGGCCCCGGGGTCAGGGCCTTCCTTAGGGGAAGGCAGGGGTGGAGGAGGGGCAGAGCAGCGTAATTTATGCCCCGGTTTCACTTCATCTTCTCTCCAATACGATGTTTATGGGTCCCAGGTGAGGGATGAGCGCGCATGCCTGGGGCACGGGGATGAGACAGCCGCTCTGAGCCCACCCCCAGCTCCGGGTAGCAGGTGGCCAGATGGGATTTGCCCAGGAGTCCTTCAGGCAGCAGTTCTCACACTTGTGAGCTTGTGAGAACGACCCTAAGAACTTCTTAGAGCTGTGGAGTCCGGGTCCTAGTCTCAGATATTCAGATAGAGTCTTTGGGCCTGGGCAGGGCCTGGGCATCGGCATTTTAACAGACGTCGCGTTGACTCCGATCCTGGTGGTCTCCAGACCTCCCTTCGAGAAGTACTACCTCGGGAGCTGGTGGCCTGGCAGCAAACAGCGCCGGGGCTCTGCCTCCCCGGGGAGATTCGGGTTTCCTGGGCTTGTGTGGGGACAGATGTGTGCGTGCGTGTCAAAGGCTCCCAACCTCTTCCTTGCCTAGAGCTCCTTTCATTGTGGCTTTTTTTTTTT
>NW_005323135.1:0-1375 GCF_000412655.1 Myotis brandtii | reverse complement strand
AGCTGTTTTTGTGGCAAGGTAAGGGAAGGTGACTGCAATGTGTTGAGAAGGGAGTGAGAGGTGGGAAATTAGAGCTAGCATAAGAAAAGACAATTCCTTCAAGAAATATATCTGACTGGGGCACTAGAGCACTAGACCAGGGTCAGGAAACCTTCATCTGAGCACCAGCTCCACCGTGATCCGTGTGACCTTGGGTAAACCACGTCCTTCCCTGAGACTTGCTTTTCATTTGGGGAAGGATCATGCCCACGTAACCCACCTTTAGAGTGACTTGGAGCTCTTGTGAGGCTTTAAGGAGAGAAGACCCAGGTAGACTTTGCTGAGTCAAAAAGCCATCAGACTGGTAGGCAATTATGATTTTGTGTTTTCAGGGAAGACTCCTCCCCACGTTTGGATATATATGTCTGTGGGCCAGCTGGACCATCAGGACTGTGAGCTTCCTTCCCTGAGCCTGTTGACCCAACCAGACAGCATGGGGACCCGCCCGTTGAACATTCTGACCACTTCGCCTGGAGGAACGATGTGGGCATGATTTTGTGGCATGGTGTTCCTCTGTCTTTGCCCGTAGGAGTGTTCATGTCAGTCAGAGGCCTTACACGCTCCCTCCTGGAACCTCTGATGCTGGCAGAGAAGTTGGAGCCTAGAGTCCTTGATTTTGGGGTGCTAGTTAGGGGCTTTCAGACTTTACCTGCTGAGGTCTCTGGTCCTGCATCTGTCACTGGGTCAGGCATCTGGCAGCCGAGCTCCAAGAACTTCTGTGGGTTGAAAAGGATGGGGACACTTTGCCAGAAAGGCTGGGGAAACTGGCCTGGGCACAAAAGCTGGTTATAGAGGTGGCAGCTGAGCAAGCCAAGGGCAGGTGAGATCCATAGCCCGAGTTGTAATGGGAGATTGCCCTGCAGCGTGGAGCTCTGTGATGGGACACAGGCAGCACAGGGAGTCAGACCAGCAGACAGCTGTGGCAGGCTCTGTGAGGAAGGGCAGACTGTCCTCCCAAGAGAAGCAACTGGTTGGCTGCAAGGGCTCAGTTCTAGCAATGATTAATTTACTTGTTGCTGGATTTGTCAGGTGTCAGGGCCCAGGCACAGGGCTACATGGCTGATGTGGTGCCAGGGCTGCGAGGCTGTAGCAGGAAAGCCGGAGCAGGGACTCTGGGCGAGGCCCCTGGCTTGGTTAAGATATGGGGGCAACAAGCAGGGTGTCTAAATGTGAAGAAAACCCTCCTCATGTGCACAGGAATCACCGATGATCTTTTTAATGCAGATTCAGACGCAGTAGATCTGGGGAAGGGCAAGAGATTCTGCATTTCCAACACATTCCCAGGTGATGCTGGGCTGCTGTCCACAGCAGGGGTCCTCAAACTTTTTAAACAGGG
>NW_005323134.1:0-1375 GCF_000412655.1 Myotis brandtii | reverse complement strand
TCACATGGCTACAGCAAGCTGCGAGGGAAGTTAGGAAAGTGAGCACTTAGCCTTCCAAACATGGCAATGGAAAACATAAAAGGAGACAGGAGAGGAAAAGAAATACTGGATTGGCTACACAAGAGTGTCTGCCAGCGTGTTCCAGAGAGGTTAACTAACCTGTGCAGTGTCACACAGCTATTCAGACTCACATCTGCCGACTTCTAACTTTGGCAATAAACGGGTGTATATTGAGTTTCTGCAAAACCGAGCATGACCTGTAGGTGGAGCTATAACCTTTCCCAGATAAATATTATGAGCTAGGAGGAAGCTTGCAGCAAGCAGTTGAGGCCAAATGGACTTGCTGTGGGAAATTACTCAAGAGACTGTAAAAATATGGATTCTTGGGCACCAGAATCTCAGAGGTTCCAATTCAGAAGGTCTGCAGGGGCCCTGCGATGGAGATCGAGTTGGCCATAGGCTGTGTTTGAGATCACTGCCCTCAGAGGGCTTCCCGTACACCTGGAGTGGCCCCTGGGAGACACGTCACCAACTCGGCACTGTCCTGAAAGAAGCAGGACCTGTCACTTATGTCTCTTCTCAAGACCAAATGCTATCGCAAAGACTTGTGCTTGATTTCAGGTTCCTAGAAATTGGGGCCACCTGTTCTCTTTTGATAAAACCATAACATTGGTGTTTTGGATTATAACCAAAGAAAATGCTAGTCTTCCAAGACTGAGGACAGCCAAGGAGTTCTGTTCTCTTTTTAGTTCTTGTTAAGTAAAACTTCAGCATCTGTACTGTTCTTGCCTCCTTACCAGAAGCTAGTGTGGGACGGTAGTGAAGATATTTTGTGTTTCTGCAAGGTCAGGGCTTTCTGAGCAGAAAAATCTAGGACATGGATTGAAGTGCCAGCCAGGGAAGTTAAAGCATGATGAAGAGGCCTGAGGCCTCAGGAAGGATTTAGAGAAGATCTCTCCATGAGTTTACATCTCACATGGGAAGAAACTCTTGGTTACAAACTCCAGTTTGTTGTATCTACTTCTTGGAGACAGTTATTTATATCCAAAGGGTAAACACCGAGGAACTTTCCAGAGGGAGCACATATACATTGAGGAGATTGGGTTTCTCTCCCTCTCGCTTGGGTGGAAGGGCATTATGTAGATTAGCCCCCAGCTTCATGTTTCCAGGGTTCCTCCATGTGGGGTGCGTGCCTCCCTCTGTATGTGTGAGTGTGACTCTTATTGCACCACCCAGAAGGGGGCACTCTGAGGAGCTGGGGAATGGGTGCAGTTATTGCAGTAAGTAAGTAATAATGATTGTCGTGATCTGGAAACCTCATGTTCACCTTCAGGGTAATATAAATAAACTAGAGGCCCGGTGCATGAATTCGTGC
>NW_005323133.1:0-1375 GCF_000412655.1 Myotis brandtii | reverse complement strand
AGAGAGAGAGAGAGAGAGAAATGTTAAGAGAATTTATATATTTCTAAAATGGGAGAGGTATATTCCTAGCCCAGATGAGTCTGAACCGCAGGGTCCTTGCAGTTTTATTAAACTGTGTGTTACAAATTTGCAATGACACACACTCATGCCTTCCTTTCTCTCCTCTCTATGTTCTTTCTGATGTGTTTCCTCTCTATCCTCCTTCCTCCTTTGGTCTGTCTTCCTTAGCTCCCTTTCCCTTGATTCCCTCTTCCTATCTTCCTCCATCTCCTTTTTTTGCTTTGCTAGAATTGAGTATTTTTCAGGCTGCCTCAGATATCCCTAAATGTTATCTCTTCTGCTTTTGCAAAGTATGTCTTTTTTTTTTGTCTTCCTCCTTCTCTCATCCCCTCGTCCTTGTTCTGACTTTGTGTTCTTTGCCACCTCTGCCCAGCCTCTGAGAGTATTTCTAAAAACCTGCTTTTGACCCAACACATTCCGGGGAAATGTACATTTCCCATAAGGCCTCCATTTAATTTTATCACCAGCGCCACTAAAATAACTGCTCTCAATACATTCATCCAAGATTTTCACAGCCAGCAACTCCCCTTCCTTTGCTTCTTTAAACCTGTCAGGGAAAGGTGTTCAGAAATATTTCATTTTGTTGCTACTCAGAGCAGTGATTTTCCATCCTCGCCATCTCAGGGACGGTGAGTCAGTGCCGAGAACCCACTTGTGATTTCCTCGGCCTTGTTCAGAGCTTTGTGCGTGCCTCTGTTCTCTAACACAGCCTTCCTAGTGCGATGCAGGCACTGAGACCCTGCCGTCTGCTCGCCAACCCTGCAGCTCGGTTGTGTTGAACAGTCTCAGGGATCTTCCACCCCTTGAGAAAAAGAACACCATCAAAAGCATACATTGCATTCTGAGGAACATGACAAGTGATTAAAAGCAGGGCTGTCAAAGACCCAACCTCTGAACCTCTGAGCTGTCTCTGTCTAGCTCTGTGGCATCTCACAGTGTGGAGATGCCTCCTGGAGAGGTCCCTGCCTGCAGGCAGTATCTAAAAGACCCGAATAGATAGCATTTTGACACTGTGATTCTTATTTTTATATTTGTGTAGTCGTTATGTTGGAAGAATTTTAATTCTTCTTATGCAAAGAGAAGAAGAAAATCAGAGAAGGGGGAGGAAAGGAAAGAGGAGGAGGTCCCGCCTGGATCGGAAGAGCTGTTGAGTCTGGCCTTTCATTGGAGCAACAGCGGAAGGAGGCCTCCTAGAGGCATCCCTTCCCTTTGCTGCTCCTAGTATACTTTCCGTTCCTCATCTCCACCATTTTTTACTCTGATTTAATCTGAAAAGCCGACTTTGTACTCCTCCTGTGCATGGATGGCCTGCTTT
>NW_005323132.1:0-1375 GCF_000412655.1 Myotis brandtii | reverse complement strand
TTAGTTATGCTTATATGCATGCATACAAGTCCTTTGAAAATAAATAAATAAATAAAGTTGCTTCTAGCTCTAAGCTCTGAACTCTCTGATATTTCACTTAAAAGCAACACAAATTATCAAAATATCAGAAAGCTAAAAGAAAATTGGATGTTCAACCAACTGATAGAAGGTCTCAGGAGAATAAATGAAAACAACATATAAGTATTCACAATAGGAAAATACAGAGAAGGTCCATCTGCAGATACCAGAGACACTCAGCTGAATTCAAGTACTGGGGCCTGGTGGACATCACAGAAGGACACATGGGTCTGCCCACCCTTTTCCCTCCGAGTCGGGCGGGAAAGAGGAATTGAGAGGATGTCCAAGGCCTAAGTCTGGCTCATGCCTGGCTCACAAGCAAATTGGCTTATCCTCCTAAGCCAAAAGTATGTGCTAAAGCAAATGAGCAATGACAGAAATTGGCAAAAGGAGGACTTTCCTTCAAATTATGAAGAGTCCATAAAACCATAATAAAAATATCTGAGTATGGAAAAAGTAATTGGGGAGCCACAGCTGTGTTCTGGGAACAAAGACACACCACAGCACACTAAAAAGAGATGATGCTGGTCCTCCCATACAAAAGGGAGTAAGCAGAACAGGAGGCAACAGGCCACTGAAACCTGACATAGGCCCTTGGCTGTGAGAGTGGAAAAAATAAGCCAGTGGCAACTAATCCAAGAAGACTTGTGCTTGCATGAAGATAACAGAAGCAGAATTATCACACCATGTAAGAATTATACCACAAAGGAGCTTAACTTTACTCATTTCTATTCTGTTCTGGTTTAAATTCCTTGCTCACTATTCACTAATTGTGTGACCTTGAGCCAAGTTCCTTAACCTCTCATTTTTCAGATTACATAACAGGTCTTGTACATGGTAGCGTCTCAATAAATATTAGCAGCCTTCCCCCACCTCTCATTTTTCCTTCTCCCTCATACATTTATAGATTTATGCAGAGGCCAGATATATTTTTAGTGCTCTTCCAACCCACTGAAATAAATAGTTATAGGAAGTGATTTGTTTACAAGGCAGATGCATGAATCTGAATGCTAAGGAGGAATTCCCTTCCCAAGCATAAAAATAACTCTTACTTCTTAGCAAATAGCCCACTAATACACAAAACACTATGAATTTTTAACAAGGCATACCTATATTAAAAACCTACAAAGGACTATTTGAGCAATTTTTATAGAAAACAGAAGCAGGAATGGCGATGAGAGTAGTCTGAAAATGAAAATATATTAAGAATTACAGTACCACAATCTGCCATTCTATGTCACTCCAGTTCTAACTCCAACTGGTAAATTTCTGAGGTTCGTTTCTCCACATGCAGACC
>NW_005323131.1:0-1375 GCF_000412655.1 Myotis brandtii | reverse complement strand
TTTTTTTAAGATGCGAACACATTTGAATGCCTTTAGGAATGATTTGTGAGGAAAATACTAAAGATGTGAGTAGAGCTGTGACTTAACCAGGTTTTGTTTAGATCAATGAGTAAGACAGGGAGAGAGAAGGGCAAGAGTTGACACACTATGCAAAGGTTGTTAATAAATTGACCCTGGAATTTAAGCAACATTAGGACAGAGAGAATATGAGAGTAACAGTGAAAAGGTGGTCTGAAGGCTTGAATAAAAATGATTTCCAACAAGTTTCCTAAAGGAGGAGGGAAGAGAAGACCCTGCCCTTTGTGGATAGTAATAAGTGGAATTCTTTCACTGTCTTGCTCCCCAGTGTCTATGATGGACAACGGTACTTACAAGGTAATTTTAAAAATAGAGAATGTTCCCATTGAGGCCATCTTGAGTTTCCTTATTCTCTGGTGTCAACTGGAAATAAAATACCTATCATAAAGTGAGAAGAGCAACTCAATTTTCCTGACAAAATTACTCCCCAGACCTCATCCGCTTATTATTAATTAATTGTCATGAACCTGGGAGTCCTTCTCTGACAAAAGTCATGGGAATTTTATACTCAGATAGTTGAGATTGGCAAATCATACTCCACTCAAAGACTTCTGTGGGGTAGCTGTAGTTGTAGCAAAGGAATCCTAGAAATGTTTGAGCCCAAACCTCATCTCATTTAATGCCTTCATTTTGCAGCTGAAGAAATCAAGAGATGATTTACCCAAGGCCATGCATTTGGGTTAGAAACCAGGATTGTGACAAAACTTGAACTTGTTTAGTGTTCTTCCCAATCCCTTTACACCCCCACCCTATAGCAGGTGGAGGACAGAACAGTTAAATATAGCACTTCTATGCACAGAGTACAAGGAGACAAGTTTGACCCAATACACATTGAGAGTCTCACCAATTACCACACCAGGGTAATGCTGTGCCATCAGTCCCTGCAGCCCACACTATGTACCTGGAAGTTCTCTTAGATTCTTTTATCTGTAAAGCTTTTCACAAGAACTACCACCTCCCATGCAGCCGATAGCATAGGACACCCTGATCTGGGGTGCACTAATGCTTTTCAGCAATGAAATTGAGCACTGAGTCCTCCAGGATAACTGGGTAATTCTTGATCACCCTGGGAAGAAGTCAGAATGCTTTGAGTCTGAGGCTACATATCCATTTCACTAGGGGCTGCTCATTTGGGCTGGGGGATGCTAGTCTTCCAGACTCTTGCTCATTACCCTCTGGCTATCTCAAAATCTGGTTTTGCTTCCTTTGGTAAGTCCCAAGAAGGACAAGAGAAAGTAAGGCAGAAAGGGAAACTAGGGTATTTTTTAAAAACATTTCTGAGAAATTTAGTAAAAAA
>NW_005323130.1:0-1375 GCF_000412655.1 Myotis brandtii | reverse complement strand
AGAGGGTTGAGACCCAGTTGCTGGCTGTCTATAGGGGCTGGGAGAGGGAAAGGAGTGAGCAGGAGACTTAGGAAGAAACAGTCTTAGAAGCGGGAGGAAGCCTGGTGCCAGGTGGACACACCGTGGGCAAAGGTGCAGAGTGGCAGGAGTGGTGGCAGTCAGCAGGGTGGAATGGAGGCTGCTCTGGGCAGGGAAGACCTGGAGAGTGAGGTTGGAAAAGTGAAGCAAAGCGTGTAGGACTATGTCCCCAGAAGGAACAATTTGTTCATTCAAATAATATTTCTTGAGTGTCTTTTATGTGTCTAGCACTGTCCTAGGCACTGGTTACTGGAGTGAACAAATCTAATGCAGATTGTTGCATATCAGATGCGACGTTTTCCTTGTCTCATTCCAAGGGGAGAACTCGGCAGCAAGGAAATAAACAAGCAGCACACAGGCCAGGTGCTGGGGGTGAGGGGAGAGGGAATGGAGGGAAGTCTCCTGAGCTGAGATCTAAATGAAGTGAGAGAATGAACCAGGCATGTATGTGGGCGATGAGCAGTCTGGGCAGAAAGCAGAGAAAGTGCAGAAGCCCCACAGGGGAACTGTAGCTGGCACACAATGAGTGGGAGAGAGCGAGTGGGCGGAATTGAAATCAGAGGAGTAGCCAGGGCCAGACTAGGTAGGACCTGTAGGCATGGTACGGAGGGTTTTTGAGAACAGTGGGAAGCCACTAAAATGACTTTCAAACTGGTGAGGACATGGTCTAGTTTTCTATCTAGAGAAGATGACGTGGGCTGAGGTATGAAGCATGGACTGTGGGGTCAGAGCCCTCGCAGGGGTGCAGGAGAGGAGCTTTTGTGCCGTCTGAGGCAGAGGTGCTGGTGGCGGGGACTAAGGCAGTAACAGCGAGGCAGGAGTCTGAAAGCTCTGGAGTGTTTATTGTCTCGGTGGAAGGACTTAGTGATGGTTGGCTGTGGGATGAGGGAGAGAGGAATTGAGCATGATTCCATTTATAACTTGAGTGAGTGGGTAAGTGGCGATGCCAAAAAGCCAAGTTCAAGAAGGCTACAGCGAAGATCTGTTGATTAAGAGTTTGGTTTGGGATATGTAAAATCTGAGATGTGAGTGGAGCCACGAGAGGCAGATGGCAGTATGTGAGTCTGGGGCTCAGGGCAGGGGTTGGGGCTGGTAACAGAAACCTGGGAGTCATTAGCATATAGATGATATTTAAAGGCTTGGGATGGGATGAGATCGCCCAGGGAGTGCATGTACATAGAGAAGAGAGGAGGCCCAAGGACAGAGCCCTGGGCCTCCAGCATGTGGAGCGGTTGCGGAGATGTGGAGGAACCAGCAAAGGGTCTAAGGCGGGGCCGCATGAGGTGGGAGAAGATAC
>NW_005323129.1:0-1375 GCF_000412655.1 Myotis brandtii | reverse complement strand
AAGTGTCTATTGTAGGGATGGAGTGGGTCTGGTACAGTTGAAAATCAGCCTTCATGTCATCTTTGGGACATATACTAGAGGTTACACCACTCCAGAAAATATACATTTAGGTATCCAGGAGACTTAACAATTCTCCCCTCACCACACATAGTACTTTGAAAATTAATATATAGTCTTGGATTATATCTATCAGAATATAAATGTAAATCTATGGGCTCCACAACAGGTCCAATAAATCAGAATATTTGAGGATGGTACCTCAAATTTTAGTAAGTTATTCCATATCCATACTGAAGTTTGAAAATTACTGTTTGTAATCTTGTTGATAGAAATCATTTTTATCCCAGGCTTAGTGGATGGGCAGGCAAGTACCTGCTTATTTAAGATTCATTACTTTTCATAATTTACATTGGAGCTTGCATTTCCTTTTGCTTGATTTAATTCTTGGCTTTAATCTCTGTTACACTGTAGCTTCCATATTAAGATGTGTTGATAAGTCAGCAGAAAACGAAACTATTGTCCTCTTTGCTTTTATTATTTTGCATTTTCACCATCAGCCACATCCCTGGGAAGGAGCAACCTCTGAAAGGAGAATGCTGAATTGGCTATATAGACTGATATGCTTTAGAAAAAAACTTGCTTATATTCAATAGTTTTTTTGCGTTCTGTTAGTTGAAAATTTTAGTTACTGTGTTTAAGGTTTTAAATTTTTTCATAGGTTTTTAAATCTAATATGCAAAATGCTAAATGAAAGAGAAAACAGAATAAAGATATTGAGGTATTTAATATATTTAATAGTAGACATCAATAAATATTAATTCAATGCAAAGAAAGGGATGGAAACAACTAGCAATGGCAGATTTAAACCATCTGCAGATGGTCAAACCAGATCCTTAAAGGTGTTACCTTAAACATTCTAGTGGACACACAATTGAAGAAAGTATGCACTGTGTCCCCCATGTTTAATTTTAGTGTTACCACTGATGTTCATTGTCAGGTTGTGGGAAGACTAGTAGCCAGGAAGCCTGTCTACCAGGACCCATCTCCAGGCCAGTAGCTAAGCTTAAGACTTCAGTACCTTGCCTTTTGGGTACTGTTAGGGCTACTGTCTTCCTTTCTTGGAAAGAGGTTGAACCTTTTAGAAACTGAAAGGGCCTTAGAATGAATTAAAGTCTATACTTTTATTTTACTGTTAAAGAAACCAAAATTCAGAGAAATGAAATTTTCT
This sequence comes from Myotis brandtii, assembly GCF_000412655.1. Lineage (NCBI taxonomy): Eukaryota > Metazoa > Chordata > Mammalia > Chiroptera > Vespertilionidae > Myotis > Myotis brandtii. The sequence goes on along the minus strand of NW_005323129.1, from coordinate 147 downwards.
CCTAGGCCTTCATACCTGAATATGAAGCCTGGAAATGTGGTTTCCTTCAATGGGGCCATCCATTTGAGTCATTTTTTTTTTAAGTTCCCTTTTCTCCCTGGCAGGTGTGGTCAGTTGGTTGGGTGTTGTCCAGTGCACCAAAAGGTT
>NW_005323128.1:0-1375 GCF_000412655.1 Myotis brandtii | reverse complement strand
AGGTTGTTTTAAACTCATATTTTCTGACATTTAGTTATATAAGATGATTTTTATTCAGATTTGGGTCTAAATTGGTTTGTTCATCCCTAGATAAAAGAGAAGAATGTATTTGATGTTTTCAAACTATTGCTTTGCAACCTATGGGATTCTCTTAAATGCAGAACATAATCATGTAAGCAATGGCATGAAATATAATTTGTCTTCAATGGTCTTCTTATGCCTTCTCTTTGTGAGAGCAGGAAGTCAGCATCAATAGGTAGGATGAGGAGAAATGTGCTTCTTATACTGCATATAATGAGGTCATTTAATCTGTAGCCACCTTACCCCTGGGAATACCCTGCAGAAAGCATGCCTTTAACAGTACTCCATTTATAGAAGATTAGAGAGAATGTAAATTACACTGTGAAGTCTCTTCCCTGTCATGAATTCTGTTCCTTGATCATTGTTTCATCTGGGTGCTGAGTATGTGTAAAATAATATGAACACAGTCTGGTTCAGATTTGCTGGAATCACAGTAGCTGTGATTCTAATTTGCTGACCTTCTGGAAGCCAGGCATAAATCTATAGAAATAGAATTTTTGTCATCTTTAGTTGGTTTTATCTGTTTATTTAGTTAGTATTATCAATTCTTCCAGGATACTATCAAGGGCACTATTATTTTTGTTTCATGTTTAATTCCAATGCATGTGGTGAGGCAGTTGCTGATAATTAGGTGTTTATTGGTAGAAGACATCTAATTTGTTGCATTAAGCATATGGAGACTCCAACAAATATTCTGACACCCTGCTTGGCATATTATATAAATCTAAAAATAGTTGTTAAGTAAATATCATTGGATAATGGTGGATTTGAGTTACCATTCCACCATTCCTAGCTGTATGACCTCTCTCTTAGTTTCCTCATCTGTAAAATGATGGTGATAATAATAGCTTCTATGCCTTAGGATGGATTAAATGTTACCATTGGCAAAACACATAAGAAGGTGCCAGCATATTAATAGTAAATGCTGCCTTGAGTCACCCACCCCTTACCAACATGCCCAAAGATAGCTCCTACACTTGGCCATACCACCAGAATATAACTAGAGCAGTGGTTCTTAACTTTGGCTTTATATAAGGGGCTTTTAAAAAATACTGATGCCTGGGTTCCCACTCCTAGTGACATTGATTTAATTGGTTTGGGATTTGACCTGGGTATAGGGGTTTCTAAAGGTTCCCCAGGTAACCCTAAAGTACAGCCAAAGCTGAAGAAATATTGGACTCGATGTGAATAAAGACTTGTCTACCATTAAATCTTATGGCTTTTCCTCAGAATATCTGGAAGTCAAAAATAATATACCAAGTCACTCTGCTTAGATTTTCAACTCTTTAGTGCT
>NW_005323127.1:0-1375 GCF_000412655.1 Myotis brandtii | reverse complement strand
ACACTCTTCCTAACTTTGTTTCGTCCACAATCACAGTTGCATATTCATGCACCTCTACTACTATGATTTTAGAAAAAAAAGTTTTACAATAATGAATGCTTTTGCCTAGAGAGGTGGAAATATTTCAAAATACTGGTTATACGGCGATAAACTGTTTAGAACCAACTGAAAGGGAGGGATTTCTTGGCCAGCCTGAAGATGTCTAAGCAAACCCTAGCCAGTTGAGAGATTTCAAACCCAAAGCCAGGGCTTTCATTTCTAAAGCAAGGTAGTGTGACCATTTCTCCGTGGCTTTTCTATTTTAAGTAAGCACAGTGAATTCTTCCTGACAGACTCTTCTGAAGCTGAGATTATAGCACAGCCTTGTGCCTCAAGCACTTCACTTTGTCCACCTTCTCTTGAATGTGTGGGGACGTGGCGGTCTAGAGTGGAGAGTGTCACGGAGCAGAGGTTGTAGAGGTGAGGAATTTATTTCCCCAGGAAATCTCATTAGCGATGCAGTGCCTGTTTTTCCATTGAGGATTTTGCTCCTCAGCTTTGTTTTCTACTGAGTAACCGAGCCTGAGAGCTGTCTGGTGACTCACAAAAGGTCACACTGAGAGTCGGGGCCCTGACCAGTGCATGCTGCCTACCTGTGATTGATGTGTATTAAAGCTGTCTTGAGCCACTCATAAACACAGCAAGAATCCTGTTCTCTTTTCATCAGCGCTCTTGACCAAGACTTGATTTACTGTTTTGAAATCAGCTGTTCCTTCAGCTCTCTACAATAGCTTCTTTAATAGCTTGTCATAACCGTTGATGACAATTTGGAAAAGCTCACATATTCAATATATTTTTTAAATTGACTTTGCACTATTCTAGGTATCAAGGCTTTATAAACAGTCTAATTGTTCCCTCAGTGTTTGCTGACCTAAAGAAAAGTGTTGATGAATCAGACCCTCCTTTCCTGTCTATGAGGGTATTGAGATGTGTATTCAATATCATAACAAATCACTGCTGAAAATTGTTTCCATGTCCCTGAGGCTACTTACTTGAAAAGGTGAAATAGCAGAAGTACCTGCTAGAGAAGACCGACCAGGTCTGCTATTTCTTGATGAGATTGCTTTAAAGTTTGTATTGTGAAGGGATTGGAATTGGATCCGAGTGTTATAAGTGACAGTTCTTGTTCTGGTAAAGAATAATAATCATCATCTATACCCATTGAGTGTGTTTGTCAGTTTGATAATATGGCTATATGATAATGAAGTTTAAGAGCGAAACAGGGCAACAATTAAAAACAAATCTCTATTTCCGATCAATTTAATTGTTACCTTTTGATGGCATGGGCAAGTCGAACAGCACCTTGACTTCCCAATAGGCACTTCCATATTTATAT
>NW_005323126.1:0-1375 GCF_000412655.1 Myotis brandtii | reverse complement strand
TCTGAACTTGTCTTTACCAACACTACTATCTGAAATCTTACAGAATAGCTTATCTATCAACATAATATGCCACACATTTCCTCAGAACAAAATAAGTATTTAATGTCAAAGGAAGAGTAGCAATAAGACCCTATATTAACTGTTCTAAGAGCTATATGAAAAGGCAAAACAATTTTTAATACATGTTTTTCATATGATTTCCTTAATTTGATACTTCAACAAAGATGGCATCTTGTATAAAGTCTGTGAAGTCAGTTTTCTTTTCTGGAAAATATTTTATAGAATCTACTTCCATTGCTACTTTGAAATTGTTTTGTTTTGATTTTGGAATAGGCAACTAGACACCAGAAGTGATTTTCTTTATTCAACTAATGCTTCCATTCCTTAATATAGATGTTTACATTTGACAATTGTGGGTATGTGTAATAATTTTCAAAATATTTGATTCTTAATTTAAAATATTTAGTATATGAAAGTGCATTAAATTGATATTCTGTAAAAGTCTGTTTTGGGATTGGAAGTTTCTTTTATTTATTATTTACATAGTTTACTTAGATGAAAATTTTTGATAATGATGTAGCAAAATATTTTTAGATTAAAGTTTTCTGTTTTCAAAGTTCACAATGTAGCCACATTATTTCCACTGAGAAATACAGTAAATGTATTTTACTAATACCTATTTAAAATGTATTACAATGGATATTGTTATTTCAGTGTTAAAATAGAGATTTTAGTAAAAAAAATAAGAATTGAAAATAAACATAATACATTTGAATTGTTTATATAAGTTTGAACCCTCATTTTTAGCAAAATATTGTTTCATTATTTTGTTTACAATAAAAGAAAACACAAAATAACAGCAGAAATTTACAACTTGAAACATTTTGATACCCAAAGCAAGTAGGCAATAAATGGTTAAGAGGCTGTTTTAAATGCAGAGTGATAAATTATTAGAGTGAAATACTATTAACTTCAAAGTCACACATAGCAATTAAATGCCATGAAGCTCTTTCTGGTATTTCCTATGCTAAGAAGCAATTGCTATTTCTTTACTCGGTCTGAGGTTAGTTCTGCTTTTTAATGAACATCGAGCTAAGAAACTTCCTGTAAAACATTCTAATTCCCAGGAGTGTGTTCTCCCAATTCCAATGAAAAATAAGCATTGTGTCCAGGAAGCTTGTTGCTAGGTTTAATTGCATCTCATTTATTTTGTTTTCTTTCCACACACTCCTGGATTATATATGTGATCTTACCTCTACAATAGAGTTGTTTCTATCTTATTATTACACACTTATGTTAACTGAATATTATATGTATTCTATCAATTCTGCCTTATGTCTTCTACTTTTATTCAAAATGTAGGAGAGGGAGGAGT
>NW_005323125.1:0-1375 GCF_000412655.1 Myotis brandtii | reverse complement strand
AGTCCGCAGGCCCACGCTCTATCCACTGAGCCAAACCTGCTGGGGCAGGAGTGCAGTTTTGATAAGACTTCTGATGTCACAAACTTCAGCCCTCCTTTGAGAAATGTTGGTGTGCTGATTAAGATAAGGAACTTGGAAGCAGAAGGAAATGGATGAATTTGAGAGCTGAGTGGGGATAGAAAATTCGATTAGCTTTGGCTTCACACAGTCTGGGGTTTGAATCCCAACTTCACCATTTAGTACCTGTGTGATCATGGACAGATGACTTAATCTCTCTGTGCCTCCGTTTCCTCATCTGTAGGAATAGGATACTAATAGCAGCTACCTCGGAGTTCTCTAATTTTATGAAGAAGAATTGCAATAATGCATGAACAATGCTGGATGGTAGTGAGTGCTAAAAATGCTAGCTTGTATTAAGCTAAATATTACTCACATTTTTCAACAAGTTCATAGGTTTAATCCTCGTATTAAAATTCAGAAAATAAAGTGAAGAATATGCTCACCTTTAAAGTCCCCTCTTTCTCGTTATGCCAACAGATGAGGAAAGCCTACCTGGAAACAGGAGTGACCTGAAGGTGTCCCCAAACCCTGGCAAGAGGAAGAAGAGGCGGCACAGGTACAGGGCCAGGCCATCCTCTCTGACCCTTTCCCCGGGACACACAGCATCTGAGAGTGGGTGGTCCTGCATTACAGGAGGCCCAGTGGGCTCCAGGTCGGCAGTGGGAAGGGTACAGTAACCATTTAGGAACATAATTTTGCAAATCCCAGGAGGCTGCAGGACAATCTTTGCAGCATTTAAAAGACACAATTTTGTGGGCCTTTAAAATGGGTCTTCTTAGAATGAGTTGATGAATACATTGAGGAGGGGAAAAAAATGCTGAAGAACTCTTTCTTATTTGAACCAAACTTTCCAAAGGTTAATCATTCAGAAGTGGGGTATTCAGTTATTATGAGGTGGCCTTTTGGGGTGTGGACGATGGGGGAGGTAGGCACAGGGTCCCTGCGCTGGGAAGCCTTGCATCCTCCTTTGGCCATGTGCCCCATGTCCTCTGGGCCTCCCTGCAGGACTGTCTTCACTACCCAGCAGCTGGAAGAGCTGGAAAAGGCGTTCAGCGAGGCACACTACCCTGACGTGTATGCCCGGGAAATGCTGGCCATGAAGACTGAGCTCCCTGAAGACCGAATACAGGTTTCTGGGGTTCCCTTCTCCTTCCCAAAGACACCGTAGAGAGCATGTTAACTTCACAGCCAGTGTGACCCACAGCCACCTCCAAACAGCCAAACACACATTCCCCCACACAGGCGAACTGAGGGCCACTCAGCCACAGGCACCATAGTGCTAGAGCCTTCCTTGTGTTTATGTAAGAGGATATCC
>NW_005323124.1:0-1375 GCF_000412655.1 Myotis brandtii | reverse complement strand
AGCAGCTGGCTATTGGGTATATAAGATTCCATTACCCTGTTCCTTCTACTTTAATATGTTTTTAAACTTTTCCACAATAAAATAAATGGAACTATTTGCCAGATACAAGAACATATAGCATCTGTATGATAAAGCTAGTTTATGAAAATGATAATAGTTTTCTCTAGGTGACAGGGTTATATATGATTTTGACCTCCTTGATTTTCAATTTTTTATGAGTGTGTGACATATTTACAAACAAATGAAAAATTATTTTCAAAACAATTTTCTCCATATATGAGGCTATAACTATCAATATTTCATTGTTTAAATAATTAAAAGGCAAAAATTGTAAAATCTTGGGATTTGCTAACACTGGATGGGAGGCACACAGCTATTTAATGTACCATTTTCCTTCATGTTTAATATGTAACATATATTAAAACATTATAAAAATTGAAAATAAAATGGCTGTCCTATTATCTTTGTTCGGTCAGATTGAACACTTTTTCTCCGAAATAACCTCTACAGGTAAAGTGTGTCACACAATGTAAAATATCTGTATTTTAACCATCTATGTAAGAGAGACTTTTGCAACAATTTCCAATTAATTGTATAGGAGATCGAAAAATCTGCCCTATGGGGAATCCCACAGGACAGAAGTCAATCTATACATTTTAAAATGTTTTTCTTTTTAAAGGAATGAAATTATGACTTGTCATTCATTACACTGAATGGATTTTACTCTAATATTGTTAAATAGTTATTAAAAAGTCTTAATGACCTCGCTAAAAGTATTTCAAAAGAAAGAATTGGGTGAGGCCACAGAGATCAGCCAGTTGAATCCTCTTACTTTTGCAGATGAGAGGACCGTGCCTTCTCTAAAAGCACAGAGGTGGTTGGGGGCAAATGGATGATAAGATCCCAGGTCTCTAATGCCCAGTTCCCATCGTTCATGACCCAGCCACACCATATGGCATCTTACCACTTCTATGATCTTGGCAAAACGACAAACCTGTATTATATCTATTAGAAAACTGCTAAGAATATGTAAGTCATAGGATGAGTTGTGGTTTGGGGAAGGATGAATTTATTTCTGCATAGACTGGCTTATGGGTATATAAGATTCCATTACCCTATTCCTTCTACTTTAATATGTTTTTAAACTTTTCCATAATAAAATAAAAGAAACTATTTGCCAGATACAAGCACATATAGCATCTGTTATAGCAGTTTTAGGTTGACAGCAAAACTGAGCAAAAAGTAGGAAAGTTCCCATATACTCTCTGCCCCTACACATGCAGCCGCCCCACCATCAGCATCCTGCACCAGAGTGGTACATCTGGTATCATCATAATCACCTGCAGTCCATAGTTCACCCTAGGATTCACTGTGG
>NW_005323123.1:0-1375 GCF_000412655.1 Myotis brandtii | reverse complement strand
CATGCTTATGGTATGATACCAGCTGAAAGGCTGTACCATCTGAGGTTTTTCATCCTGACCAGTAGTTCTCAGACTTCAGTGTTAGAGAAAGTAGGTAGCTGCCATATGGTTAAGTGGTACCACCACTTTAATGATGGGGAACCAGAATCATTTTTCATTCTGGAGTTTGTAAGACTAGAAGTAGAACTCATCTTTAAGTTTCCCTTCCTCATTTTTGGAGGTGCTTATCATTTGCAGTTTCTCATTTAATCACGACAATTACCCTGTGAGTTAATATTTTTATCACCATTTTACAGATGGTTAACTGAATTCTGAAAAGAAACTGAAGCTTGGAGAGCTAATAAAAGGCTGCGTCATAATTGGAATGTGGCTCTCTTTAATATTTATACAAAATTAATTTCCTGTTCCATTGAAATAAATTGAATACCAATGTGGTTTTTTAAAAAAAATGAATACCTCATTGGCTAATTATTAAGGATAGCTATACTTGATCCTTTAAGTAGAATTATTTAACTTGACCAATTTTCAGAGTAGATAAAATCAGAAGTTAAATAGCTGTATAAATTTATGCTTAAAGTTATATAGCTGTACCTTTGTTTTTAAATTTTATTTTAAGCTGCAATTATAGGTTTATATTATATATATATATATTTTTTTTCTTTTGTCCCTGTGGGTAAATTTTTTTTCTTTCTGGTATGCCCTATAACTTGTTGATTGTATTCTTTTAGACCTAGCAATGTTACAAATTTAATTACATTGTATACTTATGAGAGTTTGGAATATTCTTTGTTATCCCAAAATTTCTTGAATTTTTAAGACTAACATTGCTTTTATACCACGTAGAGGAGATTTGATCCCACAATGGTGGTGATGTTGTTGAACTAGATGAAATGTTCATCTCACTTTGGATATATTAGCTGCAGTGTAGCTCTAACAACTATAAGTATAAGGTAGGATTTTTTCTTGACTTTAAGCCAGTGAATGACTGGGGTTTGACTCATGGATGGTTGACCTGTGCTATTTCCTAATGTTACTGACAGAAACTGCTGTGCTGAAACATTGGGAAGCCACCATGGAGTCATAGTCTTCGCAGCATTGTTGACCTTGGCCATGTTTCAGGACATTTTGATGTACCACATTTAATTCTGCTTGAGATTTGTTTCTAGAAGATGAACTCATCCATTTTCCATTAGAGCAGCAGCTCCTTTACTTTCTCCTTCCATATTTTGTCTCTAAGAAACAAAGGTACAGCCAAGAAAGTTAGAGTAGAAATACATTACCTTTGACAATCTAGCAGTCATGGACCATAGAAAAATTGACCCTGGGAGAAAATAGTTCTTCTTTTATATATATATATATTTTATTGATTTTTTAC
>NW_005323122.1:0-1374 GCF_000412655.1 Myotis brandtii | reverse complement strand
CCCCCTTCCGAGGGTGGCTGCTCCCTCACCTCTGGTTCTGGGCTGATCCTTTCGGCCGCCTCTCCTCTCCTGTTCCCGCAGGGCAGGTCCCTGTGCAATAACCTAACTGGTTCTTTCTGGAGGCACCTCCTTTCTCTTATCCCTACACCCCGTCTACCACAGACTCTCCCCAACAATGGCCTTCCCTAACCGCTGTACGCGGGGCCTACAGATCTTTTATGAACTCCAGCAGCACATCCCTCCAAACACACACACGCGTGTGCACACACACGCACATACGTGCACACACGTGCACATACGTGCACACATGCACCCACACACGTGTGCGCTCACCCACTGCTGCTGTCCGCAGTGGCTCCACCTCTGTCAGGTCAGCCAGCTGTGCCAGGTACTTGTGTGGAGACGTCAGCCTTTCCATCGGTCTGGTTTGTGCACAAGGAAGTGGACAGCCGTCTGGAGGGTGGTGGCCACGTGGACACAGTGCCCCGGCTGCTGAGAATGTCCAAGGAGTCGGGGGGACATGGGAGCATCCTCCACAGTCAGGTGTCCTGTTCACAGTCAGGGAGGCACCGTAGAGGTAGAGATGGGCTCTCGGGGAGCCACCTAGAAAGGCCGCTAGTCACCAGCAGTGGGCTGGGCTCAGCAGGAGCTGAGGGTGGGAGGGGGGCGGCGAGCTGGGTGTTTGTGAAGAAGCGGCAGCTCAGACGGCACCCAGAGGTTCTGCGGGGGCGACCGAGGCCTGCCCGAGCATCATGAGCCTGTGGACCCGCCTGCGGGACCCCGGTCCCTGGCTGAGCCGCTCAGGAGGCGGCGGGGCTGACAGTCTGGCGGTCTCTGGAGCGTGGCGACAGGAGGGGACAGATGAGCCCGTAGTCCTTGCTGCGACCAGGCTGGCTCACTTGTTGCTTTTTCGGTATCATGGACTCCATCCTCTGCTAGTCCTGCCAGGTTGATTCCGCCTCGCTGACTTCGAACTTTACTGCAAAAATAGAATAATGCCCATTTCACCCCAGACACCCTTTTGTTTGCCTTATTGTCGTCCTTCGCCTGCCGAAGGTCGCTGCCATTCTCTGTTCTTTACATAAAGTTTTACTGTTTTGTGACCCCGTTGATCTCCCTTCGAAATAAACATATACTGTTCCCATTGCCAATCTCTAAATCATGCATAGAATCGGCTTTTAAAAATGATCATCCATCACTTATCATCATGTCTCCATATCGGTTCACTAGGTTCGGCAAAGGCGCCTACTAGTGTACGAGGGAAGTAACAGGGAAGCCGGGGGAAGTAGGAGAATTCTGGGTGCTGTCTTCAGTCTCCTGTGAAGCCGAAACCAAAAGAGTGGGCAGCAATTCACCCACTGTAAGCGCCCTGCC
>NW_005323121.1:0-1374 GCF_000412655.1 Myotis brandtii | reverse complement strand
TTTCAAAGTCCCCACCCAGGGGTAAGAGGAGGTTCCCTGCCCTCTGGGGAGACTGCTGACCACTCTCCATTCTCCCTGCAAGTTGAGGTGCTTCCTTTGAAGTCACCCAGGGACCTGCCTTTCTCCTGGTCGGCTGGGGGCAGCTAGTGGGTGCTTTTCCAGATTAGTAGGTCTGCCCAGGGGGCAGAATTTGGGTGAGATTTGTTTTCAGGTGGGTGATGTATTAGTGCCCTCTTGATTTGAAGGAGAGTCAAAGAACAAAGAGTGATCAATGAAAATACCTTATCAGGCCAACTCAGTGACCCGTGAATCAAAGAATGCCAAGCTTTTCATTCTGGAGACCTTGGAAATCACCTCAGACAACCCCTCATTTAAAGATAAAAAAGAAACCTAAAGCCAAGAAACTGGGCAGCTGGTTTGAGGCCAAGCCAGGCGGGGCCTGGGCCTCTTGGTTCTCTTAGTAAAGGCTGCCAAATATGTTGTACTCTCTTTGTATGTGTTGGATGTCGTGCTGATACTTCACACAGTGCCCATCCATTAATTATATTGCAAAATTTTAAAATTGCCTTTAATTTCCCCCCCAAAACCATACAAGTTATGTAATACTTATGGTATTCCCATTTGCCAGGTACTATTAAGTTCCTTACAGATAGAACTCATAAATCTATGAGGTAAATACTATTACTATCTCCATTTTATGGATGAGAAGTCAAGGCATGAAGAGGTCAAGTTAACTTCTCCAAGGTGACAGGTGATGTCTAGCTAGTGAGTGATGGCATTGGGATTTAAAGCCAAGCATGCTGGCTTCACAATCACGTTCTTAACCACACTATGCCCTGATACCCTGCGCAAACATCTGTGCTATTTCCTGCTCGTGCAAAGCTCTCTGTTTTCCAGGCCTGTGATTCTGGCCTCCTTGTGTTTGTGGGGCCATGTGACTACTGGGCCAAGTAGTTGTGAGAAGTGCATTGCGTCACTTCTGAGCTGGGTCCTGTGATCCTTTTCCCTGTGCCACGGAGGCCGGCAAAGCTCCAGATGGTGGTTTCTCTGTCAGCCTGGGCAAGCCTGGGAGCAGACAGAGCCCCATCCAGCCCTAGGTGGACATAGCCTGAGTGTGAGGCTTCTGTTGTTCAGGCACTGATGTGTTGTGTCTGTTTGTAACCCAGGTCATCCTGACTGATGTCATCTCTGCTGGCCTAATACTTTAGCAAATAAGTTGGACACTTAAAGGTCTCTCCAAGTAATTTATGTTTTAGCCTCATTGGGTGTCATTTTTTCTCTCATATGAAGAAGGCAGTCTGGTAATGTGGAAATAGCATAGAGCTCGATGTTGAAAGTTCTAGGTTTTGTTCATTTTTTAATACAACAGCTTTA
>NW_005323120.1:0-1374 GCF_000412655.1 Myotis brandtii | reverse complement strand
GATGTGAATAAAAAATGAGTGAACAGTTGGATGGATAAATGGATGGATGGATGGATGGATGGAGAACAACTGGGTGGATAAATAATGCCTGTTTAAGTGATGTGTTTACAGAATTAAATAGAATAATGTATATAAAAGTGTCAAGCGCAGAGTTAAGTTTTCTTAAATGTTGGTCCTCTTCCCTGTTTTGTCTATTGCTCTCCATCCCTATCCTCCAACCATGGAAAGTCAAGAGCAAACCATGGAAGGACCATGTTCTCCATACTGTAGGCAAGAGGAAGATACTCAGCTTTGGGTCTTTCATTTAAGGGACATGCCCTTGGCCAATCTGTTAGGAATCAACAATGGTGGCGAGATGGGACATGAGGCTACGTACAGACGCTAGGTGGGCAGTTATGGGGCTTAGAGCAGAGCAGTGGTAAAAATATCCAGGGCCGGCACCAAATGTGAAAACAAAGGACACGTTGAAGAGAGAACTGGGAGGCAAAACTGGGAGGCTTGCTGGAGAGTGAGACACAGAGCCCCCATCGCTTGGGGCTCTCAAACTCAGCCCAAGGCCAAGGCGCAGGGTCCCTTATGTCCTTTGTCTTTTTTGTTGTTGTTAGTAATACTGACGGTAGAAATAATTTGGCCTTTGATAGCTGAAAGCTCACAACAACCCAATCCTGTTGTAGCAAGCTCCTGCTGCCTTTAACCCCTCATGTCCCGGGGGGTGTGAACTCTATGGGGAAGGCAGAAATGCCAAGGTGCAGGCCGCCCTAGAAGGAAAGTGTTTCATAAGGCACTTTTTTTAAAAAGCCCATTTTGTGGGAGAAACCAGCTGTCTCTTAATTGCTATCTGCACTGTGGTTTCTCGCGGGAGCTGAGGAAGGGAGCAGATTAAAGAAAAGTTTTGAAGGCCATCGGCATGAATATCCAAATGATATGAATTTTAATACATGCCTTTAAAGGGGTTAGGCAGTGATGGGAAGGAAGATAGGGCTGCTTTCCTTTCATTTTGCTGTGAAATTAAAAGTCTAGCTTTAAAAGTGCAGTGGCTACCTCCTTGAAAACATTGCAGGGTTTTAAACTTTGGAAAGACTTATCTTTCACAGTCACAAATCCACACAAAACCCTCCGGCTACCGGAAGCCCAGGCTCCCAGGCAGCGGGTACGGCAGGGGCTTACACACGTGGCTGAAAGGCAGCTCACTTGGAATAAGCACCCTTCCATTTAGGAGTGAAGACACCTAGTTATCTAAATGAAACAGAGAGATGCGTGAAGTATTCTCCTCACTTCAGCTAGATAAGAAGGCTGAGCTCTCAAAATGTTATTCATAGTTTATAATTTAAGAATTTTGAGATTATCAACTACAGCGTTTCAAAAAAAAAAAAA
>NW_005323119.1:0-1374 GCF_000412655.1 Myotis brandtii | reverse complement strand
GTGACCCAAGATATGTGTCCTATCATGCTTCCTGCATCACCTGCTCTACAGAGAGCAGTGTGTCTTCCAGGGGCCCCACCAGGTAAATGAGCTGGAGAATCACTGGGGTGGCTTATAGGACATGGTCAAATGAAGGGCGGTCCTACTCAGCAGGAAGTCCAGCCCCCCTTAGACTCAGGCCATGGTTTACAAAGAGAGGGGCGGGGAGAGGAGAGAGAGAGAATATGAATAAACCCCCAGAAACAATTTTCAGAGAAACCACCACACAATATCATTCCGCTGGGAACATGACGATAAAAGTCCTCAGAACTATGCCGCTTGGTATTTTTGCAGAACCATTGCTTGCTGATTTAGTTAATGATAATGTTGGGTTCCAAATTTCCTCTAAAAGGGAGTCTTAAGTGTCCTCAACTTGGACGGGGCTGGCTTAAAAATAAATAAGTTATATAAGTCCAAATTTTGGCGGATCAGGTTTTGGAAGCCAAGGCTCTGATGTAGGATTACAGGGCCCGCCTCCCATCTTGTGGCGGGGCCTCACGTGCAGCCAGCCGCCCCTAAAGCCCAGCTTCTCATCTGAGCGCCAACACCCACCCAGAACGCACGCACCCCATGGCGCCCAGAACACACGCAAAGTGCTTAGAAGACAATGAAGAGAAGCAAACATTACGCACAACTGCCGGTGGATAATGACAGACTTCTTTTTCTTTACTCTTTTCCAACATTAGAGAAAGACTTCATGGTGTTATCTGAGAGCTGCCGTCTCCCGCGGGAGAGCTGGCTGCACTCGGGTGGGAAGTAAGGTGGTTAGTATGCACTGCCCTTCCAAAGCTCTTAGGGCTTCCCCGGGAAGAGAGCTGTCAGGTTCGCCAGTTGCCAGTGTGGATGGAGCCCTACTTTGACTCCCGCTGTGGGAGCCACTGCAAGGGACAGAAGGAGCCCGATGCCCCGGAAGCGTCCAGGATCCTTCACGCATCCTTAGAGCAACATGGTTGTGTGAAAGGTCACAAATGAGCCCATTCATTCAAGTATTTATGTAACATAATTATTAAGAGTTTAGTAGGTGGAAGGTGCTGAGAGCCTAAGGTTTAAAAGATAAAGTACAACAGGCCCTGTCTCCAAATTGCTTATCCTAGCTGAGGACAATAGATGTCTTCACTTAGGCAGAAACTGCTACATGACCATTATGAATGGCGAGGCAGACCAGGGATCCGCATGGGCCAGGAATGCAACGTAAAGGCACTCAGTTCTGGCCAGTCACTGGCTTCCTGGAACACAGGCCCCGTGTGGCTAGAGCGTCAGATTTTCCAAAGAAAGGGGAATGGGGTTTTTCTGTAAAACATCCTGATCGTTTTTGAAAGTTGGCTGAATTTTTTT
>NW_005323118.1:0-1374 GCF_000412655.1 Myotis brandtii | reverse complement strand
TTACCATGTTTCTCTTTTATTAGTGTAGATGGTTGTGGGGGTCAAGTGAACTAGTACATGTAAAGTACTTGGAGCCAGGCATATAATATGAGTTCAATTTACATCAACAATTATTATTCCCTGAGCCTGAAAAGGGGGTAAAAATTACACTGTGTTCTAAGTTGGGTGCGATTTGCTCAGGTGACTTACTTGTGGGTAACTGTCTCAGTACATTCACTCTGGAACGTACCCTGATCCTGCCACTAACTCTCCACCACAAAATGACATACAATGTTCATGAGAGGTAATTTTTTTAAATTTCCACCAGGATCACAAAATTGCACCATTTCAGAAATAGCCCATGCATTCTTTGCTGAGGCTGTTCCAACGTGCCTAACTGCTGTTCCCCTTCCCCTCTGTCTGGTAAGCTTCTATTGCTTGTGGGGCCACCTCCTTGCTGTAGCCTCAAGTAAATCTCATCTCCCAGAACATTCTAATCCTTTTTGTGGCTGTGTCTAGTACCTAGCACAGTGCCAGGGCAGAATGAATGAATAAACCCACACATCATATATTCATTAAATGCTTTTAAAGTCTCAGTTATAACCACATACTTACCTTTGGCTAGAATGAGAATCAGCATGAGTTTATGTATATAGCTCCTCAGTTAAAAATTAATAGTTGATAAAGTAACAAGTGTAGAGACTCAGTATTCATTAAAGTTTCTTTTAAGTTCAACTAAGTCTTTACAAGTCTAGTAAATTTTCATACAAAATAAGAGGGCCTTCTTTTACTGTTTGAAAAATTCAAACTGAACAGACCAAAGTTTCTTAAAAAAAAAAACAAAGTCCTTTAGCAAACTTGATAAAAATTCCTTTCAAGATTTTAAAGCTGCAATTATAAATCTAATGAATTTGCTTTTTTTATAAGCACTTCAAATAACTGCTCAGAGAAGCTTTAACCCTAATAAGCAAAACATTCCCAAATAAAATTCATAATTTATAAATTTAATAACTTAAGCATAAATATACCTCCAATTTTCTTTAAAAAAAACAACTCTAACAAGGTAAAATTATTATACCTTTCCACTTAAAATCACATCTTACACTAATTATTATTTTAAATGGACATAAATCATGCAGCTATGGTAGGCAGAACAATGGCTACTGAAGATGTCCACATCCTACTCCCCAGAGCCTGTGAACGTTAGGTTACACGGGAAACGGGAAACTCGGGTGTGATTAAATTGGGCGCTTTGAGATGGGGAGATCATCCCGGCCTCTCTGGGAGGGCTCAGTGCAATCATGGGTCCTTAAAAGTGGAAGAGGGAGGCAGAACGGTGTAAGTGATGCAATGTGAAAAGGACTCATCCCGCCATCACTCCCTTTGAAGATGAAG
>NW_005323117.1:0-1374 GCF_000412655.1 Myotis brandtii | reverse complement strand
CTGCTGCAGGTTCAGGGAGGGCCTGGCCCTCCTGAGGGAAGGGAGCATGCGTTGTGCATGTGCTGGCTGCGTCATTGCTAGCACCCCCCTCCTACGAGGGCCACACAGTTTGGAAGCATGTTCTCTGTGGAGTGACCTGGGTGGCCCTGGGGTCAGAAGACCCTGAGTCAGGCTCCCTGGGCCACCAGCTCCATGGGTCACGCTGCTGCTGAAACCCCGGTTGTCTGCACTGGCAACGGCCACGTTCCTGGGCAACATCAGCCTCGAATTCTAACTTGTCAGGAGTGTCCCTGCTCCACCCCGAGTTAGGTCCTTGGGGAGGTGGCTTCATTCCTTCTCTTGTGTGAGACTCAGGCTGTGGTTTCTTTTGTGCTTCTGTGTAGTTCCTCTGGCCTTGTGACTTGGTCACTGGTGAGTCACACTTCCATGGCCTCCCAGATCAGGCCAGCCGGGAAGACTTGCCGTTTGAGAATGCCTATGACCATGACCCTGGAAGAAGCAGGGGCTTCATTAACACCTGTAAGAAGGAATTCATGGGTGACACAGGTTTTCCTCTTTAAAATTATAGTGTTATGTTTCCCTTGGGCGATAGTGAAGAGAACCGAACCATCCCTCACAAAAGGGCGAAGGGAAGGGGGACTCCATCCTGGGGGCAGGTGGTGGGCTGGCCCTGGACAGAAGTGGGCTTGTTTATTATGCCCACTGTGAGTCGAGTCAAATCTCACCCAGCTGCGTAGGTTTGGTGACAGCTTAAAATTTCATTTCCACCAGGTCTGCCTTTGTCCAGCGAATGCAGCTAACGATGTATGGCAAAGGTTTTGTTATATGTTATTATCAACACCCATTGAGCCTGCTAGAAAGTAATGTGTCAAGATTCAAAAAGTTAAAAAAATAACGGGGGTTCTTTGATGATGAGGTATTGGCTGATTTAAATTTAGTAACTGTGAAAATACCATAGTTAGATGGGTTGTTTACCAAAATTTACAAAGGATAATGCCACTTTCATACAAATCAAGACCAAAACAATGTAACATTGTGTGTGGAAAAATACTCTGTACTTTATGCCATAGTCTCCCCCCGCCCCCCAAATTGTGACTCATTGATTATAAATCTAAGAATGGCTTCAATGCAGAAAAGGTGGTCCATTATGTTACAGACTCCAACAGATGCTTTTTGTGCAGAGACTGGTTGACCTTACAGCGTCTCCAAGGGGTCACCCATCCGACATGTCTAGTCTGGGCTCTTCTGTGAAGAGGGCCACCTCAGTGCATTAGGAACTGGCCTGCTAGACAGTCCCTTCCTGGGTTGCAGCCCTTACTCACCCCAGTGCTGGGATGACTGGGACCTAACTCCAGGCCACACCCCCAGTTGCTC
>NW_005323116.1:0-1374 GCF_000412655.1 Myotis brandtii | reverse complement strand
GAACTTTACCCTAAAGTTCATTAAGCCTTGAGGAAGGAAAGGGAAATGTAAAATAGTTAACTTGTTTTCTTCAATAGCCCTAGAGTGAGAGAAGCTTTCCTTCCAATAATTAGGAGGGCATAAAACAGCCTGGCCCAAACCCTAGTAAAACAATCTTTCAGTGACCAGAAGGTGTCCTTGTTTAGCTCAGTGACTGAGTCCACCGCATTATACTCTGGTAGACTTTCTGACTTAGCCTGAGTGCATGGATGCTGTCACACTCATTATATACAGATGTTATCAAGAGGAGGATATAGGGGGAAGGACATTTTTTACGTCATATATTCCTGGATGACATCTTAACATCTTGTTAACTCTAAGAGAGGAACTCTAAACAGAACTTAATACTCTGAATATTTTACTAAGTAAAGTTCTATTAAATTGTATGGGTGAGAATTTAATTAAATTATTGAGTTTAATAATTAAGTTATTTAATTAAGAAGTTAAATCATTTCAGTTGTTCGTTCTTGACCACAAGGAGTCTTATTTAAGGAACGAAAGGCTACAATTCTTTTCAAATTGAGAAGATAGATCATTTCTTTAGGAATAAGATATACACATTTCTTCCCATAATATGTAACCCTTGGTTTCATAGTTCTGAAAGTCTTTAATTGTTTTATAACTTCTTTAAATGAAAAACAGAGGTAAATATGCTATAAGAGGCACTGACTGGGGTAGTATAAAATACCACTTTCACAAACTGTATTATTTTAAAGTACTTCCCGAACATTAAAATCAGAACTTTATCAACCTTTAGTTATGGGATTTCCTAATGGAGTCAAGCAAAGGTCTTTCTTCTCACTAACCTTCTCCCAAAATAATAAGGTAGACATCCTTGGAAGTGGGATATCAAAGGTTCAATCTCCTTTCATCTTTCCTGGCTTGCTTTTAATTTCATTAGTTTTAATCCTTACACTTTCTTTCAACAGTAGAGTCAAGCAGAAGGCGAGGGTGTAGGGAAATAATTTTCCAACACTTCTCATATAAACTCGAATTATAGATTCTTCTTTTGGGGTAAAACAAACTCTTCACTGTCTACAAGGTTATTTCTAAGTTGCAAAAATTCTCTTCCCATCTTTCCCTGTATTGCCATGTTTTTCTCCTGAGTTCTCCCACTCAATCCTGGTTGCCACAATCAGAAAGTGAGAGGACACTGTATTCTTGCATCTGGAAACCTTAGCAGCAGACAGTAACTGCTCCCGGTCTGTTCAATACATTTATTTTCAATCTACTTTTCTAAGAAGATACAGAGTCTTGGAAGGGGCATACTGTTACGCTGAGCATCCTGTAAGTACTGCCTACCTCAAACTTAGGTGGACTCTAATTCCCTAGAAG
>NW_005323115.1:0-1374 GCF_000412655.1 Myotis brandtii | reverse complement strand
CGCATTTATTATGACCCGCTGGACTTAGCCTCCAGCAAAATGTCATGGCTTCTGAAAAGTGGTGCTCTTGTCCTGTTCTCTGCCTTTGGGTAATGGTAGCAATATGAGGTGTCCCTGTTCTCTCTCTCTCTCTCTCTCACGAATTTACACAAGAGAAGCTCACTAATAAGTAAGAAGCGTGCTGAACAAGGCAGAAATGACCAGCGAGAAGTCTGCTGACCAGGCTGCCCCCGGGAAGCGCAGAGCCACTGTGGTTAGAGGCTGCCTACACCGGAGGCGTGTCAGAGGCCGGGTTTCTCCGTGTCCACCATACAGACAGACGGGCGATAGAAACGCTGGGCCGGGCGAGGCTGGGGGAAGCTACCAAAAGTCATGAACCAAAATGTGGCCTGATGTCAACCCACTGGGTGGCATGCAAGAAGGAATTCCTAGGGCTTTTCCCACAGAAATGTCCCTAACGACCGCACAGGTGACACTACACCTGAGGAGGCTTTGAAACATGCCCCTCCTTCGCTTGGGCTCACAAAGGCCCCGGGGCATCGGGAGCCGAGGCTTGCCCACAGGGTGCGTTGGGGAGAGACACCTTCAAGCATCAGGCCGGCTGGGGGACCACAGATAACGTGAGATCCCCGCTGTCCCCAGAAAGGGGGTGGCCAGCGGGACTACTGCATGTAGAAAGTGGGCAGGACAGTGGAGGTCGGGAAGTCTGCAGGCCATAGCTCCTGGTGCTCAGATGATGCCCCTTGCCCGCCTCTTCATCTCCTTCCCAGCCCTGGTGGAGCCTCTGGTGGCTCAGACACCACTGAGGCCTCTCTCCCAGGGCAGTTAGGAGCAGGGGACAGTCCTCTGCCGCTCCCTGCTGGCCACTCCGAGCAAAGGCCCCAGGACACTCCTCTTCCTGCTTCTGTCCCCTTCCCGTGACCGCCTCTAGAGCCGCCCGGGCTTCTCTCTCAATACACCCGGACACCCCATTAGACACCGAGCCTGAATCAACCCAAGATTAACCCTCTCTCCTCCCTGGTGGGAGGGCTTAACCCTCAAATGCCCTCGTCCTGCAAAAGCCAGGAGAAGAGAAAAATCAAAACACCCCCCGGTTCCAATATCTGCCGCTACATGTGATGCCAGAATACCTTCCACCTGTGCCAGGGGTCACGGACGCAGACCCACAGGAAAACAAATGCAGTCACGGTGCCAGCGGGCCCTGCGGGAAACGGCCTGGCTGGCCCTTCCATGGAGATGCCGTTTATCGATTTTCAAAGCTGAGGGTCAACCTTTGGACGCAGCACGGAAGGTTGAGGTCTGGTCACAGGCCGAGCACAGGTGCTGACAGCCCGGAGGATGGAAATGCAAAGGCCCATCCGACTGCTCGGTGGG
>NW_005323114.1:0-1374 GCF_000412655.1 Myotis brandtii | reverse complement strand
TCCCCATGACTAGTTAAAAGGGATGCAAAACTTTGGTTTGGGCAGAACTGTAGTTCTTGGTTACTAAAGAAGTTTGGCTCATAGTTGGGAGACTGGGAAGTTCTGGAATAAGGACTGTATTCCAGAGTTGGGTTCTGGGTACAGTGCTGTGGCTGCTGCTGCGGCTGTGGCTGCATGTTCTGGTTCTGAGGAGAATACTGGTACATGGAAGCCTGATCCATCAAGTGTGGGGAGCTGCTGACTTGCAAAGGCTGGTACTTCTGAGGTGGACTGAAGATCTGCCCTCCATGGAAGTCCTGGCACTGCTCTCGGGGAGAGCCCTGAGGGACCACCGCAGGGCTCACCCAGCTAACTTGGACAGTATTCAGGGAAACCGGGCTGTATTCATTCTTGATGTTGATAATGTTCTGAAGCAGATCAGCACTGCTGTCCTGTTTGGATTCATTGTGGTGAGCATCTTCCATGCTCTCTGCGGGTGTTGGTGTTTGAGGTGGTGTCTGGAAAGAAAGAAAAAGTAAATTGCACACTCCCTTCCAAAATTATTCCAGGAATAATTTCCTCTATAGAATATAATTTAATTTCTGAAAGGTATTCAGAGGAAAATAGTGAGACGCTTACCAAAAACTGGGTATGCAGCAAAGCTGGCCTTTTACCAGCTGGTCCATCAGACAACGAATCGGGTCCTTTCCTTTTCCCACTATATGACACAGTGTTTGTCAACTCTATACCCAAAAAAGGAATGTGGAATCTGTGATCATTTTATTTTGAAAACTTTACCCATAACATACCACATTATTTTATTCTAAAGGCCCCATAATATCATGAATAGAAGTAATTCCTACCTGTAAATTGCTCTCTGTTCACACCTTGTGTCTATAAGGAAAAAACAAGTTTCCAATTTAGTATAATATTAAATGGCTTTCTGCTCAATAGACATCAATAAACATACTTATCTCTCCCACTCTTTACAGCTCACCATAAACCTTTGATGCAGCTGCTCTATCAATATTTATTTTCTATCTTAATTTTCATTCTATCTTGCAACTTCCCCCCATTTGCCCGTTCACCTTAGTTCAACTATGTCAAGATAAAATTAATAAGACCATTTGAGTTTTCCCTTTCTTATCAAGATGTTCCATTTCAGTTGAACCCATTTATTTCTTTGCCCCCAATTTCATTCATTAAATTTCTCTTGTCCACCTACCAAGTGCCTAGCACTGGGCTAAGCAATAGGAATACGGCAGACAGCAAGACACATATGCTCCCTGTCCTACGGACGTGGTGGTCTACAAAAGACTTACGGGACTTGGGTCAGCAAAAACTAGTAACCCCAACAGACTAATCTTCCTGACCTCTGACCCAAAACAAAAAAAA
>NW_005323113.1:0-1374 GCF_000412655.1 Myotis brandtii | reverse complement strand
TTATAACTTAGAATAAAATTTTGCACATTTTCAAAAATATATTGTTAGAGTTTTGTGTATTATTATTTTAATTTGCTGTACATCAATGCCCATGTCTTCAGAAATGGCCCAACATTTCATGCTACAGTCACTGAGCTCTCCTGGGTGCCATGGGTGGGACAAACTCCTGATCTCAAACAGTTTAAAAGTCTTGCCGAAAGGACAGAATATTACAGAATATAAGGTGAATTACTGGTATTAATCATAAAATAATGAGAGCTAAAAAGGAGCTGTGGGTAAGAGGAGAAAGTGACCAATGCAGAAACAAACAGGCAACTTCAGAAATTTACAAATCAAACCTTCTTCTTCTTATCTGCTTGACAAATGGCGGTGCATGCCTGTGTTGTTATATGTGTGCAATGAGGAGGAAGAGGACTGGAAAAGGACATCACGCTGATGTGTCCAGGTAAGTGCTACAAAGTGGACGTATGGGGACAGCAGTCTCCGTCTGTATAAGAAGGGTTCCTACCATAGCAAAGGCTGCCTCTTCACCAGCCTGGACACCTCAAACACAAGGATAAAAATAGAAGCCCCAGAATGATTTAGTGAAAATAAAATGAAAGGTGAGAGCCCCAGAGGCAACCCTGAATTTGCTAGAGAGGCAAAGTGAAGTGCAAGCTGATGGACCCCAAGGTCAAGGGCAGGAAGCTTTATTGGCAGCAAGAGCTTAAGAAGGGGGCAGCTTGACCTGGCCCCAGGGTGGGCAGGAGGATATGAGAACCAGATGACAACAATGATTATGATAAGGATCAGGCTTCACTCAGCACTGCAGATGCTTCGAGAAACTCTTAGTCTTGCAAAACAACAAACCCGTCTGACTCCGGAAAGGCAAAGGGACTGTTTTACACAAAATACTATTCGAGATCTATCACCAAGAAATACCATCGAGCGATTCCTTATGCTCGTGGCTCTGCAGCCGGCACAATCTTCGGGAACTGGCTCCACACAAACGTTTCTGGGCGATAAGCATTATGAAGGCCTCCTGTGCACTGCATCTGTGCTCTGCACTCAGTTACAACACTGCTCCATTCCAGGCACCTTATGGGCACCCGACATAAACACACACAAGAATTCCTAGTACTGGAAAATTCACGACCTAGTTGGCAAAGACCATGACCTAAACCAGTGATTCTTAAACCTGGCTGTTTTTGTGAAATCACTGGGGATCAATTCCAGGGCTCCACTCTCAGGCCCTCAGGCCCCCAGATACCTAGAACCATTGAATCTGCATCTCTGGGGGAGGAGCCTGTAAGTCCATTGAAAGAGAAGTTCTCCAGGTGGTGCTATTGATAGGGTAGGTTTAGGGGAAATTGCAGTATTTTTTCAGAGAGAACA
>NW_005323112.1:0-1374 GCF_000412655.1 Myotis brandtii | reverse complement strand
TGGTTCTTACATTTGAATTCATTTTCACTGTCACTGTATTTTGTCTTTTTGGTACTTTAAACCTAATATCATTCTTGTTTTTCTTTTAAATATATTTGCATTAGCTTAACATGCATTTTTTTAAAGTTTTATATATCATGAATGTGCCATGGTGATTTCTCCACCAGTGCCTGTCCTTCAAGTGTTAAAGATGCTATTATATTGCAAAGTATTGCAATTCTTTTCAGGAATAAATCTATTGCAGTTTCTGAGGCATTCAACACTTTGAGTCATTTTTTTTATAACATATTTTCTAATTGGCGATATTTTTCTAAAATGATTTATATTGTGGCCTGACATTTTGCTGCCACACATTCAAGAGTACACACAGCCTTGAAAGTCTAATTCTGAAAAGATCAACAAAAGTTTTTCAAAAACAATTTCTCTCTGGGGTGAGTAAAGTATTTTTGTATTTTATTCATAGCTGATTGCTTAGAAAAAATTACACGTTTCTTTTCCTGTCTGTACTTCTGGCACCACATATTTCTGTAGTAGTGACCTCAGTAGGGTTTGTAGCCCCTGAAAATAGGTAGGTCCCGTTTGTCAGCCCAGTTGAAAATGATTTCGCAATAGTGCTAGCCTATATCTGTCACACACAAAAAGATAACTGGATCTGAAATTTAGCATGATGGCATCTATTTCAAAAGTCATAGCGTTAATAACAATATTCCCATCTATTCTCTCTCACCCCTGCCTGGGCTTTTTTGATGGACAGGCCAGGTATCCTCTATGCCTTCCAAAGAGTCACGTGGTAGACAACACATTTCCAAATTTTGAGCTGTCATCAGGTCTTTGGGGTATTTTTGGTGTGTGTTTTTCTATTTGTTTGTTTGTTTATGTTTTCTGTGGGCATATGCTTTTAGCAGACATTATATTAAAAGCAAAGAACAAGATGATTTGGTTCCAGAAAGCTGCTGTACAACACTCTGCCTATAGTTAGCAATACTGTATTGTACTATTAAAAAGGAGTTAAGAGGGCTCTTTCCACATGTTAAGTGTTCTTTCCACAATAAAAAAAAAAGAATAAAGACACAGCATTTGCCACTGTGGCATAGTTTTGGTTTTTTTAAATGTAGTCTTTCTTTCAATGAAACAGGTCTTTTTCTTTGCTTTGGAGTGGGGAGATGAAAGGCATCCTTTTTGAAGATTCTTCAGGTGAAGAGAAAAATGTGACATTGCTCTTGGAGAAATGGCTATAGATCCACAAAAGTAAAAAGAAAAACTTAAGATGTTACTTGAAAAGGCAAATATTAGATCCCTGAAATTTGGAGGTGTTGACAGAAGACTGTCAACTGTGTTCCTAAAAGTCATTTGTTGCCCTAAGTGCTTGGGGTT
>NW_005323111.1:0-1374 GCF_000412655.1 Myotis brandtii | reverse complement strand
CTATCCACTGAGCCAAACTGGTTAGGGCTGCATATTATGCTTTTATTATATAGGATGAGAATTTCTCAAACTGAACACCCACATATTTGGTACCAAATTGCATAAGTCATCGGAAAAGTAGATTTTGTTCTGGTTTTCAGGAACAGCACAGTCCGACATATCTGCAGGGAAATTGGATTTTTCATAATATGTTCTTAAGAGAAAGCAGTAAAAAGAGCTTCATAAAACAGGAGAAGCAAAATGCACATGTGCCTTTCTGAAAATATTGTAAAAGCTGACGGTGGTATTTCTCCTTGGGGCATTAGATCAATCTCATGCATAAACACTGAAATAGAAAGAGACTTACTAAAGAAATAGATTATTGCATGTCTAAAAGCATTTGTGTTATGGGACAAGGAGGAAAATGGAGACTGTTTTCTGTCTCTGAAGTATAGGAGAGGCATTTTAAATAGGATACATATGTATATTGCTCATTATCAGAATTTTTTGAGAAATACAAACTAAGATATACTAGTATAAAAACAAAAACAATGCAAAGATAACAAAAACCTCTGACCTTATCATCGTAAGACTAAGAAATGAAAACTACAGTTCTAAGGGGACCACGTGGCTCAGTGATTCCTTCTGTTTGCGGGTGTCTTGTTCCATCTTTAGAAGAGCTCAAGGTATGTCAAGTAAGATCATAAGTATCTCTTCAACATTCATATGTTATTTGGAATGACATCACATTTGCTAGTGAGATCTCAGAAATGCTCCTACAGCATTGACTTTGTAAATGGATCAAAGTTGGAACCTGTTGTTTCTTAAATCCTTATTTCTAGTCATTTGCCATTTCTGTCTCATAAAGATTGCCCAATTTTCAGGACATTGCTGTTCCCTCTGCCCGGAACCTTTCCCTCAGGTATTCCCATGGCTCCCTTCCTCACCGAGTGCAGGTGTCTATTCAAATGTCACCATCTCACCTAATTGTGCCATTAAAGATTGCAATGTTTCAATACTCCTTGTTCCCTTTTCATTTTTTATTTTTCTCTATAGCATTTATCATCACCTAACGATATGTATTTGTTTATTTATTGTCTGCATCCCTTGACTAGAATGTAAACTCAATGAAGGCAGACATTCTTGTCTATTTTGTTTATTTCCATATTCCTGGTCCTTAGAATTTTGCTCACGTATTTAATAATGTTTTACTATAATTCTGTTTATTTTTTGTTGTTAGTGCTGTCATTGCTATGAACTATTGTTATAAACTAATGTAATCTCACAATAAATTTAAAAGTATTAGACTGCTTTTAAAATCTATTTAATGTCCTGCTAGCATAGCCTTACCCTTTCTTCAAATGGATCACCTGACTATAGATATTCAATTTAACA
>NW_005323110.1:0-1374 GCF_000412655.1 Myotis brandtii | reverse complement strand
GGTTAAAGCACAGCAATGATGTGAATGAATGGCTTTTACACCATCAGAGTTTTCCCCTTTGTTTGATTTTCTTCTTCCTTTGACAGAGATTGTACAAGGAAAACTATGAGAAGACAAAGGCAAAGAGCATGAATTACTGTGAGACCCCTAAATACCAACTTGATACTCTCCTGAAGACCTTCAGCGAGGTTCGAAAGGCCGTGCCCACCTCTGGGGTTGGGGGGAGGCTTTCCTCCTGTCTGACAAATAACTGTCCATTTGAGTTACATATGTTTCCTTTTTCAGGCTAAATATAAAGATAAGTATGTACAGAATATTCTGGGACATTACATAGGCAGTTTTGAAGACCCATATCAATCACACTGCATGAAAGTTTCAGCACAAAACAGTGAGGTAAGTTTGAAGACAATTGGCCGTGCCTCACAGTGACACTGGGAGCAGTAGCAGTCACCATCTGTTTTTGTTCTTTCTCGTTACAGAAAAATTACAAAGCAGAATATGAAGAAGATAAAGGGAAATGCTATTTCCCTCAGACAATCACACAAGAATATGAAGCAATCAAGAAGCTAGACCAGTGTAAAGACGTAAGTGCTGCTGTGAATTTCTGAAATTGGGTTTGGAATGCTTGTGCCATCTAGTGGTAAATTGAGCAGGAGTTTAAATGCTATTTGGAGGTATTAAATTTTGTCTTTTGTGTGGAATTGGGGAACACAAAAATGACTGTGAAGAAGCCTATTTGTTACAAAATAATTTCAGGTTTCAGAAATCTTTGTTTCCATTAGTGTATATATGACCTCAAGGGAAACAGAGGACACGGAGATTTGTGAGCAATGGGTGTTCATCCATCCAACAAATTTGTGCCAAATGCTGTCCTCGGTGCTGACAAGGTTGGCTGCCTCTCGTGGAGTGTGCATTTGTGTAGGAGATACAGACGATGAACAAAGAGCACAGAAAAAGAAAGATAAAGATATCAGGCATTAAGACAGCTAACGTAGAGTGAATGCTACAGAATGAAAATAGGATGCTGTGGGAGAGAGGGATTCATGGACTTGTAGATTGGATAGTCAAGGAAGGTCTAAGGCAGCCATGCCAAGATCAAGGTAAGAGCAGCAATGAGAACAGCCCAAGGAGAGAACAAGCTTGGCATTAAATGATTGAAGGGATGAGGTGGTTGAAGCATATTGAGTAGTAGGAGATGAAATGGTAGGAGATGAAGGAAGAGTGGCTTCTGTAGGGTAGGGCTTATAAGCCAAGAGACAGTTTAGAGTGAATATCAAGTCCAGTGGAGAGTCATGTAGGGCTTCAGCATGGGGAAGATGAATCTGGTTGCTAAACTGCAGGGAGACCAGTTTAGAAGCAACTTCAGGGAGAGAG
>NW_005323109.1:0-1374 GCF_000412655.1 Myotis brandtii | reverse complement strand
TTTTAAGTGAAAATAGAACTTTTCTTTCTGTCCTCTTTTTCATCCTCTCTTCCTCTTCTTTCTGAGTCATTCACAAAATAGTCTTCTAGAAATTCAGTTGTTTTCTGCATATTGTTTTAAAAGTCTTTGATTTGGGGATACAATTAGAAATAATATTTATTTTGTAAAGAAACCTGTTTCTCACTCCATTCTGATCTGGGCTTCTACACTGGGAAAAATGACTTCCCCATCAAGTTTTGTTACCCACCTCTCTTGAGCTTTAGCTCTCCATCTCTGCTGCGAGGATATGAAGGTATTAGCGTATCTCCTGTTAATGAAGGGACCTCAAAACAGAAGTAAATAATGCAGTTTTAGGGAAACAGTAGCTGAAAAAATTTCCATGAGTAATCGCTAACACAAATATGTTTGGGAGCTCAATAACTCATGCATTTCACGTAACTAGAGATATGCAACAATTAAAGGGGAAGATAAGCATATTTCATAAACTGCCTGATCCAAAGAAAGTAATCACCCATACATGCGTCTTGAGACTTGTCACATTGGCCACTGAAATTTTGCTGGTTTTTGATCTTGGGCAATAACTTATTTTTCTTCAACTTTGGTATTCCTATTTCAGTGGGTTTTTAAAATTCCTTTGAGGAGAAATTCTCTCTGTGATGATGACTTGTAAAGCGTGTCTTTAGGTTACTAGTAAATGAAAATTTAATCATGATAGAAATAGTGGACACATTGAAAATGAGAGTGATATGTTACTTCCTCTGATTCTCAGTCTTTATAAGTCTAGAAATTCAGTGGCATTTAAGCAATGTTGACATCTGTGGTCTCCCAGCTGACTTGGCCTCCAATTCTGTACTTTACCATTTGTCATTACTCCTTGTTTTCCGTCTCTGTGGTTGACTTGGTGCCAACATAAAATTTCCAAATGAGGTTTTATGGCTCCTAAGTTGGTTGAGTGCAGTTTAAAGGCAATATTATACTGCTTCAAGCTTTAAAAAATTGCTCATTTGGCGATTTTTATAGTCATTGGATTTAAAATGTTACTTCAGTTTTTCCTAAAGAGGCCCTCTTTTTCCTCCCTGTGGTACGTATTACCATTTTGGGTGATTAGGAACAGGGAGAGAGTCTAGAATACATGAGGTTTAAAAAAGGAAGTCAAATATTCACTTACTGATTTCGTAGGATTCCATGCTTTCATGAGATTCTGAAATTAAAAAAAAGAAGATTCATTTTATTGTTATTTACCACACATTGAAATAGTCTAAACATAGTGAAGGAAGAAGAAGAAAGAGTCAAAAAGATGTGAAGAATATAGTTAACAGTATGTTACTACACATTTCAGGCATTTCTGACTTGAGCATTGTTTCTCTAGCTGTG
>NW_005323108.1:0-1373 GCF_000412655.1 Myotis brandtii | reverse complement strand
GAATCCTTCTGTGATGATGACAATTTTCTTTGCCTAACAGCCTAACAACTGGCCAGGTATTGTCATTTCCGTGTATGAGATGGCGTCTGGTCAGAAATGACAGCCCAAGTGAGGTAGATCAGTTGAGGGAATTTAATACCAGGAACTAATTACAAAGATATAGGAAGGGCAGGAAAGCCAAAGTGGGGAAGGAGGAGCACTCTAGTATTAAAAGCCTTTACCTCTCACCCCTAGGGTTGGAGAGGCAAACAGAGGGGCTGAAGTAACAGACCCTTGGAGCCACTGTCCCTGGCTGCACCCAGAATGGGAATCATTGAGGAGAAGCTGTGGGAGAAGCTCCCTGAATCAAGGAGGGGGTGAAATACATTGGTTTCTCCTCTTCTTCTGCCCATGCTCCTACTTTATCTCTTTATCTTTCATTGTCTTAATTTGTTTGGGGAACGGGCAAGTGAGTTGAGCAAATGGAGTTGGCAGGAATCAGTTTCCTTCAAAACAGAGTAAGAGAAGGGCAAGAAATGAATGTATCTGAAAGCAAGTAGGCAAATGACCAATATATTAAGGATAGAGCATGTGTTATATTGAACTTCGGGTAGTAAAAGGTCAAAGCTGGCCAGAGAAGCCCAAACTAGGGGTTGGGCAAGGCCAGTGAGGTATAATGGATATTGCATATAAAATACAGGATAGTAAATAGAAGTTGAGGCAATATAGGGGACTAGCACATACATATCATAAATTATAAGTTGAGAAGATTAAAACATTTCCCTGGGGATTGAAAAACAGGAAGTTACAGATTTTTCCAATAATTAGGTCACACAGGAGATAGAAAATCAACACACATGGAAAAATAACAAGGTCAAATATGCTAGAGAAGTACAATGTGTTATCTGTACCTAGGAATTCATTCCAAATTAGTTGAAATATAGAGAGTTGAATCTAAAAAATGATTTTCTTAGTTTTTGCCAATATCTTTTCCATTTTATATACTTTTGTTATCTGAGTTAATTTTCATATCTGCTTGAAAATTGTACATTAAAATCTCTGATATTGGCTTGCCTAGTTGTTATTGGTCTTTCTCAGGAGAGCAGATTGTAAAGGAAAGTCATTATGTTTTGGAGTTTTCTGTTGATTTCAAGCTCAATAAGTAGGATATTCCTGTTATATTCAATGGGCATTTAACTGCAATGAAGAAGGCAGAGATAATGGGAAATAAAAAGAGAAATCATCCAAACAATGAACAGAACAAAAGCTTATACTTAAAAAGTAATATAACTTTCAAGTTAGTCTTACATTTTCTATCCTTTCATGGCAATCTCCTATTTATTCCTTTCAGCATCATATAAGAAAAAGATAGATACTTTAAAGTGATCATACCA